>NC_133330.1:344155635-344336104 GCF_042186555.1 Aquarana catesbeiana
TTGATTGACTCCCACATTCATCGAATAATACCATTGATGCATGTATGGCCACGTCCACCGGGGGGGGGGCGTCGTCTCTGCGGTAGAAGGATTGCGTCTCCTGTCAGCGCTCATTTATACAATGTGTTGTTCCAGGATAGAGAAGCGCGGTGTGTATGATTTCAGGAGACAGGTACACTTTGCAGAGGAGGAGGCAGAGCTTCCCCGGTGACAGAGGGACCGGCGCTGGGCGTCCCGGTCTGGATGGTGACACCGGATTGACGCGGCCCCCGGGGGGGGGCGATGATGTGCTGGTTGGATTTTATTTCATTGCCGGTGTTTTTGCTGTAAACATGAAATGGAAGCCGGAGGATTAATGAGCAGATTAATAGGCTAAATGACTAAACCGCAGAAAGTTCCTCAATCTTCTCGGGTCATTGGTCACCTCCGTGCGCCTAACAAACCGCCGCCGAAGAAAAAAAAAAAAAAGGTTCCACTGATGCAGGATATTAGGAGTGGGTGATATAGAGATCCCTGTGATTTTATCCTCACTTCGAAGGGCGTCTGATGGGCGACTTCAGTGCGGCAGATATTTGTGGTTATAGAAATGGCGACTTTTATTCAGAATGAGGCCTTGTGAGGCTTTTAACCCCTTCAATACCAGGGCACCCCTCCCCCTTCCTGCCCAGGCCAATGGTCAGCTTTCAGCACTCTCACACTTTGAATGACGATTACTCAGTCATGTAACATTGCACACACAGGACATTTATATCATTTTATTCACACAAATAGAACTTTCTTTTGGTGGAATTTAATCATCTCTGGGGGGTTATTTGTTGCTACAACGTTTCTCTTATAAAGATTTTGCAAACAAGTAATTTTTCGCCTTCACTGACGTGCACTGATATGTGTCACTAATGTGCACTGATATGCATAACTGATGGGCATGATAGATGGCACTGATGAGGCTACACTGATGAGGCAGCACTGATGTGCATCACTGATAGGTGGCATTGTTGGGTACTAATTGGCACTAATGGGCACTGATAGGCAGCACTGATGAGGAGGCACTCATATGTGTCACTGATAGGCACTGATAGACTGAACTGATATGCAGTGCTGATGTGCACTGGTAGGTGGCACTGATGAGGAGGCACTGATATATGTAATTGATGGGCACTGATATGTTTCACTGATGGGCACTGATAGGTGGCACTGATGAGGCTACACTGATATGCATCACTGACAGGTGGCGCTGATAGGCAGAAATGTTGGGCACTAATTGGCACTGATAGGCTGCACTGATATGCGTCACTGATGGGCACTGATAGGCTGCACTGATGAGGCTACATGTGATTGGCCCTTTACCTCGATCTGTGATCAGCTGTGTCTGAAGGAAGCGGGTGGAGGGTGTGGTTCTGGAAGTGGTCAAGAAGTATTTAGTCCTCATGCACACGGACGTTTTTACAGCTGCTTTTTTGAGCTTTTTTTGCAGCTTAAAAAGGCCTGTCTATGTTAGTCTATGGCTTCATGCCCACCTAGGCGTTTTTGAGCTGCAAGTGGCATAGGCATTTTTAAGCTGTAAAAAAAACCAGGACCAGCGGGTTCTGAGAGACGTTTTTCAGCTGTAAAAACGCTCTAACGCTGAAAAACGCTCAAAAACGTCATTCACCAACGTTTTTTAGCGTTTTTGATCAATTGAAAAAAAAAAAAAAATTGAAAAAAAAAAAAAAACGCTCAAAAACGCTAACGCGGAAAAACGCTCAAAAACGCTATTGCAAAAACGCTGAAAAAAGTCACTGCTAAAATACTGGCGTTTTCATAACGTTTTTTTAACAGCCTGTGTGCATGAGGGCTTAAAGCCATTTTGCATCGGAACGCACCGATGTTTAGATCTGTACATTTGAACTGCATTCTGGGGCGTTTTTTAAAAAATGCGCAAAACCTGCATTCAGAGAGAAACGCTTACTGGCAAAATTTACGTATATATATATATATATATGCGCATAAATACGCTTTTAGGTTCCATAAATGAATATTCTGTCCAGTAGAAGAACGTTACGCTCATGTGCCTCTTATCCCCCATAAACCTGTACAGGCACATAAACGCATGCAAATGAATGAATTACAGTGTTTCCCCCTGAAAATAAGTCCGGGTCTTGTATTCATTTTGGCAACAAAAGACACGGTAGGGCTTATTTTCGGGGTAGGTCTTACCATGTAATGTGCTGTCTTCTCTCCATGCTCAGTGTGAACCGAATTAAAATGCGTGTAAAATCCTATAATCCCCTCTATTACAGTATCATATAATGTACAATGTGTGCGTTTCTGTAATATAAATGTGCCAAATACCCTCGTTATAGGGCTGCTCTGCGCTTCTGTGACCCGCGGGAGCTCTCCCCTCCCCCCGCAATTATATTAAAGTAACGCACACATTGTACATTATATAATACTGTAATAGAGTAGATTATAGGATATTACAAGCATTTTAAATTAGGGCTTATTTTCAGGGTAGTCTTATTTTCGGGGTAGGTCTTATTTTCGGGGTAGGGCTTATTTTCGGGGTAGTCTTATTTTCAGGGTAGTCTTATTTTCGGGGTAGGTCTTATTTTCGGGGTAGGTCTTATTTTCAGGGTAGGTCTTATTTTCGGGGTAGTCTTATTTTCAGGGTAGGTCTTATTTTCAGGGTAGGTCTTATTTTCGGGGTAGGTCTTATTTTCGGGGTAGTCTTATTTTCAGGGTAGGTCTTATTTTCAGGGTAGGTCTTATTTTCAGGGTAGTCTTATTTTCGGGGTAGGTCTTATTTTCGGGGTAGGTCTTATTTTCAGGGTAGGTCTTATTTTCGGGGTAGTCTTATTTTCAGGGTAGGTCTTATTTTCAGGGTAAGTCTTATTTTCGGGGTAGGTCTTATTTTCGGGGTAGTCTTATTTTCGGGGTAGGTCTTATTTTCGGGGTAGGTCTTATTTTCGGGGTAGGTCTTATTTTCAGGGTAGGTCTTATTTTCAGGGTAGGTCTTATTTTCGGGGTAGGTCTTATTTTCGGGGTAGTCTTATTTTCAGGGTAGGTCTTATTTTCAGGGTAGGTCTTATTTTCAGGGTAGTCTTATTTTCGGGGTAGGTCTTATTTTCGGGGTAGGTCTTATTTTCAGGGTAGGTCTTATTTTCGGGGTAGTCTTATTTTCAGGGTAGGTCTTATTTTCAGGGTAAGTCTTATTTTCGGGGTAGGTCTTATTTTCGGGGTAGTCTTATTTTCGGGGTAGGTCTTATTTTCGGGGTAGGTCTTATTTTCGGGGTAGGTCTTATTTTCAGGGTAGGTCTTATTTTCGGGGTAGTCTTATTTTCGGGGTAGTCTTATTTTCGGGGTAGGTCTTATTTTCGGGGTAGGTCTTATTTTCGGGGTAGTCTTATTTTCGGGGTAGGTCTTATTTTCGGGGTAGGTCTTATTTTCGGGGTAGGTCTTATTTTCAGGGTAGGTCTTATTTTCGGGGTAGTCTTATTTTCGGGGTAGTCTTATTTTCGGGGTAGGTCTTATTTTCGGGGTAGGTCTTATTTTCGGGGTAGTCTTATTTTCGGGGTAGGTCTTATTTTCAGGGTAGGTCTTATTTTCGGGGTAGTCTTATTTTCGGGGTAGGTCTTATTTTCGGGGTAGGTCTTATTTTCAGGGTAGTCTTATTTTCGGGGTAGGTCTTATTTTCGGGGTAGTCTTATTTTCGGGGTAGGTCTTATTTTCGGGGTAGGTCTTATTTTCGGGGTAGTCTTATTTTCGGGGTAGGTCTTATTTTCGGGGTAGGTCTTATTTTCAGGGTAGGTCTTATTTTCGGGGTAGTCTTATTTTCGGGGTAGGTCTTATTTTCGGGGTAGGTCTTATTTTCAGGGTAGGTCTTATTTTCGGGGTAGTCTTATTTTCGGGGTAGTCTTATTTTCGGGGTAGGTCTTATTTTCGGGGTAGGTCTTATTTTCGGGGTAGGTCTTATTTTCAGGGTAGGTCTTATTTTCGGGGTAGTCTTATTTTCGGGGTAGGTCTTATTTTCGGGGTAGGTCTTATTTTCGGGGTAGGTCTTATTTTCAGGGTAGGTCTTATTTTCGGGGTAGGTCTTATTTTCGGGGTAGTCTTATTTTCGGGGTAGGTCTTATTTTCGGGGTAGGTCTTATTTTCGGGGTAGGTCTTATTTTCAGGGTAGGTCTTATTTTCGGGGAAACACAGTATTAGTGCCCCCCCCATACATCTGACAAATGCAGGTACGTTCACAGCTGCTGAAACGCACGGTACCGCAGTACCATGCGGTTTGGTGCGCCATGATTTTAAAAATTTTACCTGTGGTACTTTTTGCGCGCTTCACACAAATAGGGCATTGCAATAAAATGAATGGGCGGCGCCCTAAATGTGCTGCCCATGAACAAGCGGGAAAGTGCAAAAAAAAAAATACGCGTTCATACGCACCCTTTGGTGTGTAAATCAATCCAGGGTGACACAGCAGATCGATCAATTCTACAATCTAGCAGAATCCCGATACGGAGAGGACAATCTTCTCGGGGCGGATTGTGTGATACATTGTAGCAGAATCTGTCTGACATCCCCAAACAGCCAATCCGGTCAAAGGGAAACGCCCCCCTCATACCTGTCAGACAGCAGGGCGGGGCTCAGGTGCAGATTTTTTACCGTCATTGCCGGAAAATGCGGATTTTATTTCCTCCATACAGGAAAGTATAGAAACGTATCGCCGGTAATAGGAAATGTACGACGTCCCTCCAATCAGGAGCCGCGATCCATTCACACAACTACGAGGAACATTATTTTCCAAAAACTGGAGATTTTTTTTTTTTTTTTTAAACCAAAGAGATTGTAAAATTGGCGATCACATGACTAAAATAAAGATCTTTGTGAATTCCGCCTTCTGTATGTTACATAAATCTGAGCTCTGAGCTGATATAAAACAAACACATGATATCAGTATTACATTTCATACATACAATGAATTTCACCCCCATCAGTCTCCGTGTATCATCTACAGTGAGAGGAAGAAGGAGCCAATCAGTTCAGGTGTGAAGAAGAAGCATGCTGATAGGAGGAGAGAGCAGAGTGACAGAGAGGTGGGCTCCTTATTGTGCTGCTTTTTCTTTCCCTGTCCAATCACAGGCTGGGGGCGGGACGTCCTGGAACTTAGAGAGGAAGAGAGCTGAATGATTCTGGACATCAGACTGAGAACATCTAGTGGCAGAAAAAAGGTACTGCAGGATAAATCTCTAAATTGAAGGTTCATATGCAGCAAAATGCTGGTTTTGTCATATTATTTTATTATAACTATACAGGGTTTACTATTATTACTATTATTAATAATAATAATAATAATAATAATAATAGTAAATCCTGTATAGTTATAATAAAATAATAATATGTAATAAATATAGTATAAAGAAAAATAAATAATATTATGATTATCAATAATAATAATAATAATATTTGTATTACTTTAGTTTATACTATATTTATTATATGTTATTATTATTTTTTTTTAATAATATATATACAGGATTTACTATTATCGTTATTATTATTAATCATAATATTACTTTTATTACTATATACTATATTTATTATGTGTTGTTATTATTATTTTTTTAAAGTAATATTTATACAGAATTTTCTCGTTTTAATATATTCTTTATTGAAAAGAATGGCATTGTACAACAGTATTACAAAGAGAAAATGAAAAAGAAAAAAAAGAAAGGAAAGGGAATAATTATGCTTAGTGACCATGGCCTAAATATCCTTAAGTTAGACAAGTTTTATATTTCCCATTCCCACTTGTATTTTCACAAAATAAATAACTCAAGGTTGCCTAAATATAACGTGTCGACATATTCGCTATCAATGCCAATTTTTATATACATGTATGCACACATTAAAAAAGAAAAGAAAAAAAACAACATGTAAACAAACAACGCCACCAAACGAAAACAACCAACAGCCCATATACCAAAAAAAAAAGAAAAATAAATAAAATAATTTTCTAATAATAATAATATTATTGTGTTTATTATTATTATTATTGTTGTTATTATTATTATTATTATTATTATTATTAATAATAAAAATAATAATAATTGTAATAATACATAATATATTTTCTACATGTTTCTTTTTTTTTATAATTATACAGAAATCACATTTATTATTAATATTATTTTTATTACTATAATATATTTATATTATGTTATTATTAGTATTCTTTTTTGATAATATTTATACAGAATTTACTACTATTATGGTTATTATTCAGTATTTACTATACTGATACTTATTATTATTATACAGAATTTTTATAGTGCCAACAGTTTGCTCAGCACTTTACAACATAAAGGGAGACAGCACAGTTACAATACAAATCAATACAAGAGGGCCCTGTGAACAAGAGCTTACAATCCAAATAAACACAAACATATAAAATGCAGCTCATTCAAAATAAAAAGGATTGCCAAACCGCAATACATGTGAATGTGCAGAATAATGCGCTGCAGCAGTCTGTGTGTCCTAAATCATTTTTTTCTGCTTCCATTTTTTTTTTATACTTCATTACATTTCATTGCTGCAAATTTCCAGCAGCCTCTTTGCAGTCACTTCCTGTCTGCCTGCACTCCAGTGGTGGCATTTCTCAGGGCGGGTTTCCTGATGGTGACAATTTGTAATCTCCACTGGCAGTCGGTGTGACGGGGTGACAACACAGGAGCACAACTGGGAGACACACAGAGCGTTGTCACCCTATAACAGGAAGTGTCGGGCAAGGACCTCCATGGCGGGATCACTTCACATAAAAAGTTCCCTCATCATATCAGAGTCCCCCCTTCACATCAGTGATGTCCTTATACATCGGAGGTCCCCCTATACCTGAGACCCCCCCATTACATGAGAGGTCCCCTATACCTGAGACCCTCCCCCCATTACATCAGAGGTCCCCTATACCTGAGACCCCCCATTACATCAGAGGTCCCTCTATACATGAGACCCCCCATTACATCAGAGATCCCCCTATACATGAGACCCCCCCATTACATCAGAGGTCCCCCTATACATGAGACCCCCCATTACATCAGAGGTCCCTCTATACATGAGACCCCCCATTACATCAGAGATCCCCCTATACATGAGACCCCCCCATTACATCAGAGGTCCCCCTATACATCAGACCCCCCATTACATCAGAGGTCCCCCTATACATCAGACCCCCCATTACATCAGAGGTCCCCCTATACATGAGACCCCCCATTACATCAGAGGTCCCCCTATACATCAGACCCCCCATTACATCAGAGGTCCCCCTATACATCAGACCCCCCATTACATCAGAGGTCCCCCTATACATCAGACCCCCCATTACATCAGAGGTCCCCCTATACATCAGACCCCCCATTACATCAGAGGTCCCCTATACATGAGAGCCCCCCCCCCACCTCCAATGCACCAAAGTCACCTCTGTATATCACAGCCCCCCCCCCCAGCACAGAGATCCCTTAATCCAGCAGAGCCCCGCTATACATCAGAGCCCCCCCCATTACATTAGAGTCTCCTCTTTACATAAGAGCCCCCCCCCATCACAGAGCCCCACAATTCAGCAGAGGTCCCCCTATACATCAGAGCCCCCAATACATCAGTCTCCCCTTTACATCAGAGCCCCCCATCACAGAGTCCCACAATTCAGCAGAGGTCCCCCTATACATCAGAGCCCCCCCACTACATCAGAGTCTCCTTTTTACTTTAGAGCCCCCTCATCACAGAGCCCCTCAATCCAGCAGAGGTCCCCCTTTACATAAAAGCCCCCCCCCATTACATCAGAGTATCGACTTTACATATCGACCCCATCACAGAGTCCCACAATTCAGCAGAGGTCCCCCTATACATGAGAGCCCCCCACTACATCAGAGTCTCCTCTTTACATCAGAACCCAGAGGTCCTGCTATACATGATATCTCCTGGTATACGGCGGTGAATAGTGCGGACGTCTGCAAAAAAAAAAATAGAACATTTTCTAATTCTAAGCAAATCATTCTTTTGGTGAATCTGTTACAAAGTTTCTTATCTGGATATCCCGCGACTACCAGCACTTCCTGTTCCGGGGTGAGAACGCTAAGCCACGCCCCCTGCCCATTACCAGCAGTGTTGTCACCCCGCCGAATACACCCATCGGGTCTATGAAGATTAATATTAGGAAGGGGACATCCCCCCCTCCCCCCACCCACCTGAAATCCTCTCTATCCACCCCCCCCCCCGCACAAATCGATCCCCCAAAAAATCACTCCTTCTAGCACAAATCCTCTACCCCTCAAATTTCCTTTCCCACTATACATCCCCCCTTCCAACACAAATTCCCCATATCCATCCTCCTAGCACACCACCACCAAATTTCCCATCCTAGCACAAATCCCCTCCACCATATCACCTCTTCTAGTACAAACAACCCCCACCCCTACCCCCAAATCCCCCCTTCTAGCACAAATCCTCTTCCCCCAACCCCCCTCCTAACACAAATCCCCTGACATCACAACTTCTAGCATCCCCCCCAAATTTCTAGCATCCAATCCTAGAACAATTCATACCTCCTTCCGCCCCCAAATTCCCCCTCCCAACATAAATCCCCTCCCCCAATCTCCATGCTGCGCTCCCCCCCCCACCACCTCTTATGATACTACAATGCCCAGGGGGCAGCCGCCCCTCCTGCCCACCCCTTGTCCCGGCCCTGGGTGTAGTCCTGGTGGTGGGTGCTGGTTTGCAGTGCCTAAGAACTCTTATTTTGGCGCTCTGATGATCCTTTTGTCGAAGCGCTTGGAAAACGCAAGTGGGGGGGGGAGGGGGCCTCCAATACAAGGATCCTTCACATAAAGCGGATAAGCTGTATATTACAGGATGACATTCGCACACAGGCGTCAGTGATCATAAATAACACACATAGACAAACACCCCCCCCCCCCCCCGCCTGGCGGAGTGCGAGGAGCGAGCGCGATAATTGTATTAATGAAATGTGATTATATATGCTAATATTTCACGCAGACATCGAATCTCCTCTCCTGCGAGTCGCAGACGAGGGAAGACAGGGCTGACACCACAATATTAATGACGTCTGTGAGATCCCAGTTATTAGGATAATGATGGGGCGCCGATTACCACAAATCATCCGCGCCGGGAACATGGCGTCTCTGTGCGAGGCCATGGCGGGATTCGGGAAAGGCGGCCCTAAGAACCGATCATCGGGTTTCCCCTGTTTGGATGAGGTGGCAGCCAATAAGGACGAGCCGAGCGAATGCAACAAGATCCGATTCACCAATTTCCAAAATTTGCAAAATTTCCTTAAAATTTCCTTGTGGGAATTCTGAATTTTGAATGTGGAGTTGCTTTTTCTTAGAGGACGTGGGGTTTTCTCTTTTTTGGGGGGGTATTTGGGGAAGTTTAGATCATTTCATTATTTGTATTTTTCCTCTTTTTTTTCCCCTGTGTATTGATCATTTTATCATTGTCCAATTTTCTTTCTGTAAAATAATGGGAATGTAGCGCTTACCCCCCGAAGGAGACGACGTTTCCTCAGAGCTCATGTAAGCAGCGCCACGCTTCCCCGGACACACCCGGACTGCAGGGAGGACACTGGGGCGGGAGGTGCGTTGGCGATAAAGTGCTGCTATTATTAGCGGCGCTTTACCGTCGTTTTTGCAGCGGTATTCGGCCGCTATCGGGGGTGGTTTTACCCCTTGCTAGCGGCTGAGAAAGGGTTAAAAACCATTGCAAAGCGCCTCTGCAGAGACGCTTTGCTGGCGGTATTGCCGAGTTACCCCATTGATTTCAATGGGCAGGAGCGGTGAAGGAGTGGTGTATACACCGCTCCTTCACCGCTCCGAAGATGCTGCTAGCAGGACTTTTTTTCCCGTCCTGCCAGCGCACCGCTCCAGTGTGAAAGCCCTTGGCAGCAACTGTTTCGGGCCGGTTTGCAGGAGCTATTTTTAGCGCAATAGCGCCTGCAAACTGCCCCAGTGTGAAAGGGGGTTTTACAGCAATATATGTAATACTACAATAACCAGAGAAAAAGAAATGGCAGCAACCCCTCAAACAAATATATAAAACTTTAGCAAATAGTATATAGAGTTGGTAATAGGCCAGTGGTCCGGAGGATGACCCCCTGAGCCCCATAATTGGAATGGACCCGTCTAAATCCTCGTACACACGATCAGATTTTCCGGTGGGAAATGTTCGATGACAGGCTGTTGGCGGAAAATCCAACCATGTGTACGCCTCATCGGACAATTGTTGGATGGCAGGCTTTATAAACTTTCCGCGGACAAATGTGTGTTGTCGGATTTTCCGCGGGTGTGTACACAAGTCCGTCGGGCAAAAGTCCAAAGTACGAACACGCATGCCCGGAAGCAAGGACGAGCCGGAAGCGGTCGGTCTTGTAAACTAGCGTCCGTAATGGAGAATTAACATTCGTGACGCGGAAAAATTATGGAATCTGGAAATGCAGCGCACAATTCTCTTCTTTAATGGAATAATAATGAAGCTGCTTTGCTGGTGATATTGATGGATTATTGCAAACTAATTTTCAAAGGCTTTTTTTTTCTAGTGATATCAAGAATAATATTATTATGTTTTTTTTTGGTCAAGTTACCACAACACCATTATTATCCCGGAGTTTTTAAGATCAAAGATACAACTATG
This sequence comes from Aquarana catesbeiana, assembly GCF_042186555.1. Classification (NCBI taxonomy): domain Eukaryota; kingdom Metazoa; phylum Chordata; class Amphibia; order Anura; family Ranidae; genus Aquarana; species Aquarana catesbeiana. The sequence goes on from NC_133330.1 coordinate 344,166,310, forward strand.
TTGGTGTCTCTTGTTAATGTTACATTGTATTTTATAAAATGTAACTGCCGACTCCCAAACTGTCATTTGAAGTAAAACACAAAGCCAAGTATTATTCTCCACAATTATTTTATTGTGCATTAAAAAAAGAAAACAAATAAAATTAGACATGAAATCTGCCAATAGAACTTCACCAAAAAGTGCATTCTATGCATCAAAAAATATAGAAAATATACCAAATCAAATCATTATTATTCAACCAAAACTTAAAAAAAGCCTCATGCATGTGTCCTGCTTCTTTATATATATATAAAACACGTTATCTCCTCCGATTCTGCAACATGGCTGGTTGACGAACGACCGTTCAGAAACAAAATGAAAAGTGCAAATCAACACTCACCAGCAATGCCAAGAGTTGGTGAAAGCAGGGGTCCGTCATCCGGACATAATTCCGAAAATCATCCGGATTATTCTCCTGGAGCTCCCGCAGCAAAGGCATATGACATCATTGGTCATCATTAATAAAGCAACCAATTTTTGGTCCAAGAACTCCTCCTCCTCCTGTTCCTGGACTGGACTTGGGTCTAAGCAATAACTCCAAGGCCAATAATGAATAACATGTTATCTCCTCTGATTCTGCAACATGTCTGGTTGACGAACGGCCGTTCAGAAACAAACTGAAAAGTGCGAAATGAAAAGCGCAAATCAACACTCACCAAACTTCTACTAACACGAAATTGTTAGAAACCATGAAATCAGGCCGAGACAGAAGTACAGTTAAATCACACTTGTTTAATAATAAAAGTAAAAAGAACAAACGTAGTCAAAACATAGCCAAAGTTCAGTAACTGGAATGGATAGTCAGCCAAGCCAGAAGACAGGGATTAATGTAGTGGAACAGCAAGCAGGATCTGGAGCCAGAAGGGATGTCAGCAAAGCCAGTTTTTTAACAGGAACGCAGGAGGTGGTTTCTGGCGATGTGACCAAGTCGAAGACAGAGCTCCTCTAGACTGGACGGCTTAAGTAGACAGGACTAACGAGCAGATCATCAACAGGTGAGTCACTGTGGAGAGAGATGGGAGCTGGCAATTAACTGACAGCTGACCGGCCAGCTCAGAGTAGGAAGGGCTGAGCCCAGCCCTGACAGAAATTAGCAGAAGGAGCCCAAAGGGTGGCGCTAAAGAGCTGAAAAACAACGTAGTACGTCACTACGTTCGTGTTTGTTGTCCGACAAAATCTTGCCGTTTGTATGCAAGAAAAAATGCAGGCACACGCCTTCAGACAAAAGTCTGAGGTTTTGTCTGCAGAAAATCTGATCGTGTGTACGAGGCTTAAGGGGTAATGTTACAATAACTGTCAATCTGTACTAAACCTTTTCTCCGCTGGCCAGCACGTTGGGGCCCGGATCTGGCAATGGAGAGATTAAGATATGTTCCTTCTAACCAGGGTATAGGCGCCAAGCAAACAATACTGTTCTACTTTATTAAAGCGCAGGTCAGAGGCCTCTCACCGACTTCTGGGGTGACAGATGGTCTCCCTCTTTTCTTCTTAGGTGGCTCAGTGAATTCAGTGGCAGTGGCATTCTCTCCAACAATCAGACATCAGCCCCAGACAGCGACAGTGGCATTCCCCCCAAAAATGAGTTGGCTGGACCCCGGTGCTGTACAGAAAGAGTGGACATATGGGGAGAACATACATACCCCATGCAGAGAGCACCCCAAGTGCCATAAGCGAGAAGCAGACCAATGACTCCGGTGCTGTAAAGGAAGAGTGTTAATATGGACAGAAAACCAAATAGTAGGTTCCCCTGCACCACAGAGGGATATGGGGATTTGTGCCAAAGAAATACCAGAAGAATAAGAAAAAAATCAATAAAATATGATTTTAATTATTACATTAAAAATCAGCTCATTATAAAACCCACATATTATCACCTGCCATCCTATAAAAGGGTTCATACTGTATTTAACACAATCTGTGGTAGAAGACAGGTAGATCGACGCGTTTCCCTTGAAAAAAGCTTCTTCAGGATCCACTTTCTTGTTTTCAATGTAGCATATTGTAGCTGACAAAAGAACACATAATATTACACAAAGTACAAATGAATAAACACTTCCTTCTAGGGGGATATATAAATCAGAACATAAAAGGGATATCAGCAGAAGGGAAAAGAGAAAAGGAGGCACACATGGAGGAGACACACAACAAAAAAATATGGGGAGAACATACAAACTCCATGCAGAGAGAGCCATCGGTGAAAAGAGAACCCAGGACCCCAGTGCTGTACAGAAAGAGTGCAAATATGTGGAGAACGTACAAACTCCATGTGGGGATCACCCCAAGTGAAAAGTTAACCTATGACTTCGGTGCTGTAAAGTAAGAGTCTCAATATGGGGAAAAAATACAAACTCCATGCAGAAATCGCACCCAAAGTGAGAAGTGGACCCAGGACCCCGGTGCTGTACAGGAAGTGTGCGATCGTTCTTATTTTTATGTCCATGCGGTCGGTTTGACATTCCAGAGTTCAGGTCACTTCCTGTTTACTGTCCTCATTCAGCATTTATTGGCCCCCTGTGTCCGGATCCGCCCAATCACTGAGCTCCAATAATCAGGAGATTCTTCACACTATATAGAGAATAAAAATCCAACAGACGTAGTCAGTGTCGGGAATCCTATGAAGTGACGTTGAATTTCTGATATTAGGATGTATGGGGTCCGTTCACTCCTCTCACTCAGGGAAGTCCATTCATCCAACTACAAAGAAATGTACATGAGACCCTTTTATAACAGCCATGTGCCCTATACATGTGCGGTGTGGTGCATTGTGGTGCGGTTTGGTATGGTGCGGTGTGGTTCGCTGTGGTGCGGTGCTGTGCGGTTTGGTATGGTGTGGTGCAGTTTGGTGTGGTGCGGTACGGTATGGTGTGGTGCGGTACGGTTCGGTTTGGTGCGGTGCAGTATGGTGTGGTGCGGTACGGTGCAGTTTGGTGTGGTGCGGTACGGTGCGGTATGGTGTGGTGCGGTTCGGTGTGGTGCGGTTTGCTGCAGTACGGTGCGGTTTGGTGCGGTACGGTGCGGTGTGGTTTGGTGCGGTGCGGTATGGTGTGGTGCGGTACGGTGCGGTACGGTGCAGTATGGTGTGGTGCGGTACGGTGCAGTTTGGTGTGGTGCGGTACGGTGCAGTTTGGTGTGGTGCGGTACGGTGCGGTATGGTGTGGTGCGGTTCGGTGTGGTGCGGTTTGGTGCAGTACGGTGCGGTTTGGTGCGGTACGGTGCGGTGCGGTTTGGTGCGGTATGGTGTGGTGCGGTACGGTTCGGTTTGGTGCGGTGCAGTATGGTGTGGTGCGGTACGGTGCAGTTTGGTGTGGTGTGGTATGGTGCGGTATGGTGTGGTGCAGTTCGGTGTGGTGCGGTTTGGTGCAGTACGGTGCGGTTTGGTGCGGTTTGGTGCGGTGCGGTGCGGTTTGGTGCGGTGCAGTGCAGTTTGGTGTGGTGCGGTACGGTGTGGTGCGGTACGGTTCGGTTTGGTGCGGTGCAGTATGGTGTGGTGCGGTACGGTGCAGTTCGGTGTGGTGCGGTTTGGTGCAGTACGGTGCGGTTTGGTGCGGTTTGGTGCGGTGCGGTTTGGTGCGGTGCGGTATGGTGCGGTGCGGTATGGTGCGGTGCGGTATGGTGTGGTGCGGTACGGTGTGGTGCGGTACGGTGCGGTGCAGTTTGGTGTGGTACGGTACGGTGTGGTGCGGTTTGGTGCCGTACGGTGCGGTGCGGTTTGGTGTGGTGCGGTACGGTGCGGTGCAGTTTGGTGTGGTACGGTACGGTGTGGTGCGGTTTGGTGCCGTACGGTGCGGTGCGGTTTGGTGTGGTGCGGTACGGTGTGGTGCGGTTTGGTTTGGTGCCGTACGGTGCGGTGCGGTTTGGTGTGGTGCGGTACGGTTCACTGGGTCGGGCTCTACTCTGCAACGCATTGGAGAGCCAATCACAATGAATGACCCTAAAACAAAACACAAATAGGGCGGGAGCCTTGCTTTGCATTGAACGTGCTTTAAAATGCAGATTTACATCAATGTATAGGTAACTGTCTACAGATATGATATGAGAGTCATACTGTTCATAGGAGCTGACAATCTTATGTCTGTGGGCTGCTTACATTCGATCATAACAGAGACAGTTCACTCTGAAGCCCGCCATCTTCCTTCATTCTAACACGTGTGTTGCATTCCTATGAATAAACATTGTGGTATATACAGTGCCTGGAAAAAGTATTCATACCCCTTGAAATCCCCCACATCTTGTCATGTTACAACCAAAATCGTAAATGTATTTTATTGGGATTTTATGTGATAGACCAACACAAAGTGTCACATAATTGTGAAGTGGAAGGAAAATGATAAATGATACAAATAAATATGTGAAAAGTGTGGGGGGGGAGGGGCATTTGTATGGCGCCCCCCGGAGTCAATACTTTGTAGAACCCCCTTTCTCTACAAGTCTTTTTGGGGGTGTCTCTACCAGCTTTGCACATCTAGAGAGGACATTTCTGCCCATTCTTCTTTGTAAAATATATCAAGCTCTGTCAGATTGGATGGAGAACGTCTGTGAACAGCAATTTTCAAGTCTTGCCACAGATTCTCAATGTGATTTAGGTCTGGACTGTGACTGGGCCATTCTAACACATGAATATGCTTTGATCTAAACCATTCCATTGTAGCTCTGGCTGGATGTTTCGGGTCGTTGTCCTGCTGGAAGGTGAACCTCCTCCCCAGTCTCAAGTCTTTTGCAGACTCTAATTCCCCGTACACACGGCCTGATTTTCCGATGGAAAATGTGCGATCGGAGCTTGTTGTCGGAAATTCCGACCGTGTGTAGGCTCCATTGGAATTTCCGACACACAAAGTTTGAGAGCTGGCTCTAAAATTTTCCGACAACAAAATCCGTTCGCGTAAACTCCAATCGTGTGTAGACAATTCCGACGCACAAAATTCCACGCATGCTCAGAATCAAGCAGAAGAGCCGCACTGGCTATAGAACTTTATTTTTCTTGGCTCATTGTACGTGTTGTACGTCACCGCGTTCCTGGTGTTTGGAATTTCTGACCAATTCTGTGTGACCGTGTGTATGCAAGACAAATTTGAGCCAACATCCGTCGGAAAAAATCCAATGGATTTTGTTGTCAGAATGTGCGATCGTGTGTACACGGCATAACAGGTTTTCTTCTAAGATTGTCCTGTATTTGTCTCCATCCATCTTCCCACCAACTCTGACCAGCTTCCCTGTCCCTGCTGAAGAAAACCATCCCCACCACATGATGCTGCCACCACCATGTTTCACGGTGGGGATGGTGTTTTCAGGGTGATGTAAAGTGTTAGTTTTCCCCCCACACATAGCTCCCTTCAGAGACTGGACCGCAGGGCAGTATTCCAACATGATAACCACCCCAAACACACCTCCAAGACCACCACTGCCTTGCTAAAGAAGCTGAGGGTAAAGGTGATGGACTGGCCAAGCATGTCTCCAGACCTAAACCCTATTGATCATCTGTGGGACATCCTCAAATGGAAGGTGGAGGAGCGCAAGGTCTCTAACATCCACCAGCTCTGTGATGTCATCATGGAGGAGGGGAAGAGGACTCCAGTGACAACCTGTGAAGCTCTGGTGACCTCCATGCCCAAGAGGGTTAAGGCAGTGCTGGAAAATAATGGTGGCCACACAAAATATTGACACTTTGGGCCCAATTTGGAGATTTTCACTTAGGGGTGTACTGACTTTTGTTGCCAGCGGTTTAGACATTAATGGCTGTGTGTTGAGTTATTTTGAGGGGACAGTAAATTTACACTGTTATACAAGCTGTACACTCACTACTTTACATTGTAGACAAGTGTCATTTCTTCAGTGTTGTCACATGAAAAGAGAGAAGAAAAGATTTACACAAATGTCACTGAGGGGTGTACTTACTTTTGTCAGATATTGTGTATATATATATATATATATATATATATATATATATATATATATATATATGTATATGTATGTACTGTGTGTGTATGTATGTATGTAATGTGTGTGTATGTATGTACTGTGTGTAGTGTGTTTGTATGTATGTAGTTTGTGTGTATCAATGTATGTACTGTGTGTGTATGTAATGTGTGTGTATGTATGTAGTGTGTATCTATGTATGTACTGTATACCTATGTGTGTAATGTGTGTGTATCTGTTTATGTAGTGTGTATGTATGTACTGTGTGTGTATCTATGTATGTACTGTGTGTGTATGTATGTAGTGTGTATCTATGTATGTACTGTGTACCTATGTGTGTAATGTGTGTGTATCTGTTTATGTAGTGTGTATGTATGTAGTGTGTACCTATGTGTGTAATGTGTGTGTATCTGTTTATGTAGTGTGTATGTACCTATGTATGTAGTGTGTGTGTGTATGTATGTACTGTGTATCTATGTATGTAGTGTGTGTGTGTATGTATGTACTGTGTACCTATGTATGTAGTGTGTATGTGTATGTATGTACTGTGTATCTATGTATGTAGTGTGTGTGTGTATGTATGTACTGTGTATCTATGTATGTAGTGTGTGTGTGTATGTATGTACTGTGTATCTATGTATGTAGTGTGTGTGTAGGTATGTACTGTGTACCTATGTATGTAGTGTGTGTGTATGTATGTAGTGTGTGTGTATGTACTGTGTATCTATGTATGTAGTGTGTGTGTGTGTGTATGTATGTACTGTGTATCTATGTATGTAGTGTGTGTGTGTATGTATGTACTGTGTATCTATGTATGTAGTGTGTGTGTGTATGTATGTACTGTGTATCTATGTATGTAGTGTGTGTGTGTATGTATGTACTGTGTATCTATGTATGTAGTGTGTGTGTAGGTATGTACTGTGTACCTATGTATGTAGTGTGTGTGTATGTATGTAGTGTGTGTGTATGTACTGTGTACCTATGTATGTAGTGTGTGTGTACCTATGTATGTAAATGTATGTGTACCTATGTGTACCTATGTATGTAGTGTATGTGTACCTATGTGTGTGTACCTATGTGTGTGTTGATATGGGAACACGCAGCGTGTTCATTTCAGGTGAGTTATGAAGAGTATGCGGAGAATTCCGGCACTGATTTGATTACCTCCAGAGATGTCACTCCGGTGGGATGGATCTGAGAGAGAATCGCTATCATTATCCTTCTGACAAATGTGATTCCTCATTCCACATGAGCGACATCCACACTTAACACAAACTAAATAAAACATTGCACATCCTCCCTGACCCCAATTTACGTCACCTCCAGAATCCCCCCCAGCCATGATCACAGGAGAGAAATAAAGAGATACAATAACAGCAGTGATCAGATGAATATTCTTATTTCTATAACTCTGACATATACCGCAGCGCTGTACAGAGATCACCGAGGCAGTCACATCAATCTCTGTACCGGAGGAGCTTACACTCTAATGTCCCCTCCCCCACAGTCACACACAATTATTATTATACATTTATCTGGATCTGTATGATTTATAGGAGAGGAAGCATGCTGTGATTGGGGTGTGATGGGATCTCATGGGGGGATCTGTATGGGGGTAGCATGGTGTGATTGGGGTGTGATGGGATCCTTCGGGGGGATCTGTGGGGGGGGTAGTATGGTGTGATTGGGGTGTGATGGGATCCTCTGGGGGATCTGTATGGGGGGTAGCATGGTGTGATTGGGGTGTGATGGGATCCTCTGGGGGATCTGTATGGGGTGTAGCACGGTGTGATGGGATCCTGTGGGGGATATGTATGGGGGGGTAGCATGGAGTGATTGGGGTGTGATGGGATCCTGTGGGGGGATCTGTATGGGGGTAGCATGGTGTGTTTGGGGTGTGATGGAATCTTTATGGGGGGGCATGGTGTGATTGGGGTGTGATGGGATCCTGTGGGGGATCTGTATGGGGGGTAGCATGGTGTGATTGAGTGTGATGGGATCCTGTGGGGGATCTGTATGGGGGGTAGCATGGTGTGACTGGGGTATGATGGTATCCTGCGGGGGGATCTGTGGCGGGGGGGGGGTAGCATGGTGTGATTGGGGTATGATGGGATCCTGTGGGGGATCTGTAGGGGGGTAGCATGGTATGATTGGGGTGTGATGGGATCCTGTGGGGGGATCTGTATGGGGTGGTAGCATGGTGTGATTGGGGTGTGATGGGATCACGTTGGGGGATCTGTATGGGGGGTAGCATGGTGTGATTTGGTATGATGGGATCCTGTGGGGGATCTGTAGGGGGGTAGCATGGTGTGACTGTGGAATGATGGTATCCTGCGGGGGGATCTGTGGGGGGGGGGTAGCATGGTGTGATTGGGATGTGATGGGATCTGTATGGAGGGGCATGGTGTGATTGGGGTGTGATGGGATCTCGTGGGGGGATCTGTATGGGGGGTAGCATGGTGTGATTGGGGTGTGATGGGATCCTCTGGGGGATCTGTATGGGGGGTAGCATGGTGTGATGGGATCCTGTGGGGGGCTCTGTATGGGGGTAGCATGGTGTGATTGGGGTGTGATGGGATCCCCTGGGGATTCTGTAAGGGGGGGTAGCATGGTGTGATTGGGATCCTGTGGAAGATATGTATGGGGGTAGCATGGTGTGATTGGGGTGTGATGGGATCCTCTGGGGGGTCTGTATGGGGGGGAGCATGGTGTGATTGGGATGTGATGGGATTCTGTGGGGGATCTGTATGGGGGGTAGCATGGTGTGATTGGGATGTGATGGGATTCTGTGGGGGATCTGTATGGGGGGTAGCATGGTGTGACTGGGGTGTGATGGGATCCTCTGGGGGATCTGTATGGGGGGGTAGCATGGTGTGATTGGGGTGTGATGGGATCCTCTGGGGGATCTGTATGGGGGTAGCATGGTATGATTGGGGTGTGATGGGATCCTGTGGGGGGATCTGTATGGGGTGGTAGCATGGTGTGATTGGGGTGTGATGGGATCCTGTGGGGGATCTGTATGGGGGGTAGCATGGTGTGACTGGGGTATGATGGTATCCTGCGGGGGGATCTGTGGGGGGGGGGGGTAGCATGGTGTGTTTGGGGTGTGATGGGATCCTGTGGGGGGATCTGTATGGGGGACAGCATGGTGAGATTGGGGTGTGATGGGATCCTATGGGGGATCTGTATGGGGGGTAGCATGGTGTGACTGGTGTGTGATGGGATCCTCTGGGGGATCTGTATGGGGGTAGCATGGTGTGATTGGGATCCTGTGGGGGATCTGTATGGGGGTAGCATGGTGTGATTGGGGTGTGATGGGATTCTGTGGGGGATCTGTATGGGGGGGTAGCATGGTGTGATTGGGATGTGATGGGATCCTCTGGGGGATCTGTATGGGGGGTAGCATGGTGAGATTGGGGTGTGATGGGATCTTGTGGGGGGATCTGTATGGGGGGGTAGCATGGTGTGACTGGGGTGTGATGGGATCCTCTGGGGGATCTGTATGGGGGGTAGCATGGTGTGACTGGGATCCTCTGGGGGATCTGTATGGGGGATAGTATTGTGTTATTGGGGTGTGATGGGATCCTCTAGGGGATCTGTATGGGGGGTAGCATGATGTGATTGGGGTGTGATGGGATCCTCTAGGGGATCTGTATGGGGGGTAGCATGATGTGATTGGGGTGTGATGGGATCCTGTGGAGGATATGTATGGGGGGGGTAGCATGGTGTGATTGGGGTGTGATGGGATTCTGTGGGGGATCTGTATGGGGGGTAGCATGGTGTGATTGGGATGTGATGGGATCCTGTGGTAGGATCTGTGTGGGGGGTAGCATGGTGTGATTGGGGTGTGATGGGATCCTCTGGGGGATCTGTATGGGGGGTAGCATGGTGTGATTGGGGTGTGATGGGATCCTGTGGTAGGATCTGTATGGGGGGTAGCATGGTGTGATTGGGGTGTGATGGGATCCTCTGGGGGATCTGTATGGGGGGTAGCATGGTGTGACTGGGGTGTGATGGGATCCTCTGGGGGATCTGTATGGGGGGTAGTATTGTGTTATTGGGGTGTGATGGGATCCTCTAGGGGATCTGTACGGGGGGTAGCATGGTGTGATTGGGGTGTGATGGGATCCTCTAGGGGATCTGTATAGGGGTAGCATGGTGTGATTGGATCTTGTGGGGGATCTGTATGGGGGGTAGCATGGTGTTATTGGGGTGTGATGGGATACTGTGGGGGGGATCTGTAAGGGGGGTAGCATAGTGTGATTGGGATGTGATGGGATCCTCTGGGGGGTCTGTATGGGGGGTAGCATGGTGTGATTGGGGTGTGATGGGATCCTGTGGTAGGATCTGTATGGGGGGTAGCATGGTGTGATTGGGATGTGATGGGATCCTCTGGGGGATCTGTATGGGGGGTAGCATGGTGTGATTGGGATGTGATGGGATCCTCTGGGGGATCTGTATGGGGGGTAGCATGGTGTGATTGGGATGTGATGGGATCCTCTGGGGGATCTGTATGGGGGGTAGCATGGTGTGATTGGGGTGTGATGGGAACCTCTGGGGGATCTGTATGGGGGGAGCATGGTGTGATTGGGATGTGATGGGATCCTGTGGGGGGCTCTGTATGGGGGGTAGCATGGTGTGATTGGGATGTGATGGGATCCTGTGGTAGGATCTGTATGGGAGTAGCATGGTGTGATTGGGGTGTGATTGGGGTGTGATTGGATCATCTGGGTTATCTGTATGGTGTGACTGGGGTGTGATGGGATCCTGTGGGGGATCTGTATGGGGGGTAGCATGGTGTGATTGGGGAGTGATGGGATATTGTGGGGGATCTGTATGGGGGATAGCATGGTGTGATTGGGGTGTGATGGGATCCTGTGGTAGGATCTGTATGGGGGGTAGCATGGTGTGAATGGGATGTGATGGGATCTTCTGGGGGATCTGTATAGGGGTAGCATGGTGTGATTGGATCTTGTGCGGGATCTGTATGGGGTGGTAGCATGGTGTGATTGGGGTGTGATGGGATCCTGTGGGGGATCTGTATAGGGGTAGCATGGTGTGATTGGATCTTGTGGGGGATGTGTAAGGGGTGGTAGCATGGTGTGAATGGGATGTGATGGGATCTTCTGGGGGATCTGTATAGGGGTAGCATGGTGTGATTGGGATCCTGTGGGGGATCTGTATGGGGGTAGCATGGTGTGATTGGGGTGTGATGGGATTCTGTGGGGGATCTGTATGGGGGGGTAGCATGGTGTGATTGGGATGTGATGGGATCCTGTGGGGGATCTGTATAGGGGTAGCATGGTGTGATTGGATCTTGTGGGGGATGTGTAACGGGTGGTAGCATGGTGTGATTGGGATGTGACGGGATCCTGTGGGGGATCTGTATGGGGGTAGCATGGTGTGATTGGGGAGTGATGGGATCCTGTGGGGGGATCTGTATGGGGGTAGCATGGTGTGATTGGGGAGTGATGGGATCCTGTGGGGGGATCTGTATGGGGGTAGCTGTGTGTGATTGGGGTGTGATGGGATTCTCTGGGGGATCTGTATGGGGGTAGCATAGTGTGATTGGGGTATGATGGGATCCTGTGGGGGGATCTGTGGGGGGGTAGCATGGTGTGATTGGGGTGTGTTGGGATCCTGTGCGGGGATCTGTATGGGGGGTAGCATGGTGTGATTGGGGTGTGATGGGATCACGTTAGGGAATCTTTATGGGGGGTAGTATGGTGTGATTGGGGTGTGATGGGATCCTGTGGGGATCTTATGGGGGGTAGCATGATGTGATTGGGGTGTGATGGGATCCAGTGGGGGGTTCTGTATGGAGGGTAGCATGGTGTTATTGAGGTGTGAGGGGATCCTGTGGGGGATCTGTATGGGGGGTAGCATGGTGTGATTGGGATCCTCTGGGGGATCTGTATGGGGGGGGGGTAGCATGGTGTAATTGGGGTGTGATGGGATCCTGTGGTAGGATCTGTATGGGGGGAGCATGGTGTGACTGGTGTGTGATGGGATCCTGTGGGGGGATCTGTATGGGGGGTAGCATGGTGAGATTGGGGTGTGATGGGATCCTCTGGGGGATCTGTATGGGGGGTAGCATGGTGTGATTGGGGTGTGATGGGATCCTCTGGGGGATCTGTATGGGGGGTAGCATGGTGTGATTGGGGTGTGATGGGATCCTTCGGGGGGATCTGTGGGGGGGGGTAGTATGGTGTGATTGGGGTGTGATGGGATCCTGTGGGGATCTGTATGGGGGTAGCATGGTGTGATTGGGGTGTGATGGGATCCTCTGGGGGATCTGTATGGGGTGTAGCACGGTGTGATGGGATCCTGTGGGGGATATGTATGGGGGGGTAGCATGGAGTGATTGGGGTGTGATGGGATCCTGTGGGGGGATCTGTATGGGGGTAGCATGGTGTGTTTGGGGTGTGATGGAATCTTTATGGGGGGGCATGGTGTGATTGGGGTGTGATGGGATCCTGTGGGGGATCTGTATGGGGGGTAGCATGGTGTGATTGAGTGTGATGGGATCCTGTGGGGGATCTGTATGGGGGGTAGCATGGTGTGACTGGGGTATGATGGTATCCTGCGGGGGGATCTGTGGCGGGGGGGGGTAGCATGGTGTGATTGGGGTATGATGGGATCCTGTGGGGGATCTGTAGGGGGGTAGCATGGTATGATTGGGGTGTGATGGGATCCTGTGGGGGGATCTGTATGGGGTGGTAGCATGGTGTGATTGGGGTGTGATGGGATCACGTTGGGGGATCTGTATGGGGGGTAGCATGGTGTGATTTGGTATGATGGGATCCTGTGGGGGATCTGTAGGGGGGTAGCATGGTGTGACTGTGGAATGATGGTATCCTGCGGGGGGATCTGTGGGGGGGGGGTAGCATGGTGTGATTGGGATGTGATGGGATCTGTATGGAGGGGCATGGTGTGATTGGGGTGTGATGGGATCTCGTGGGGGGATCTGTATGGGGGGTAGCATGGTGTGATTGGGGTGTGATGGGATCCTCTGGGGGATCTGTATGGGGGGTAGCATGGTGTGATTGGGGTGTGATGGGATCCTGTGGGGGGCTCTGTATGGGGGTAGCATGGTGTGATTGGGGTGTGATGGGATCCCCTGGGGATTCTGTAAGGGGGGGTAGCATGGTGTGATTGGGATCCTGTGGAAGATATGTATGGGGGTAGCATGGTGTGATTGGGGTGTGATGGGATCCTCTGGGGGGTCTGTATGGGGGGGAGCATGGTGTGATTGGGATGTGATGGGATTCTGTGGGGGATCTGTATGGGGGGTAGCATGGTGTGACTGGGGTGTGATGGGATCCTCTGGGGGATCTGTATGGGGGGGTAGCATGGTGTGATTGGGGTGTGATGGGATCCTCTGGGGGATCTGTATGGGGGTAGCATGGTATGATTGGGGTGTGATGGGATCCTGTGGGGGGATCTGTATGGGGTGGTAGCATGGTGTGATTGGGGTGTGATGGGATCCTGTGGGGGATCTGTATGGGGGGTAGCATGGTGTGACTGGGGTATGATGGTATCCTGCGGGGGGATCTGTGGGGGGGGGGGGGGTAGCATGGTGTGTTTGGGGTGTGATGGGATCCTGTGGGGGATCTGTATGGGGGACAGCATGGTGAGATTGGGGTGTGATGGGATCCTATGGGGGATCTGTATGGGGGGTAGCATGGTGTGACTGGTGTGTGATGGGATCCTCTGGGGGATCTGTATGGGGGTAGCATGGTGTGATTGGGATCCTGTGGGGGATCTGTATGGGGGTAGCATGGTGTGATTGGGGTGTGATGGGATTCTGTGGGGGATCTGTATGGGGGGGTAGCATGGTGTGATTGGGATGTGATGGGATCCTCTGGGGGATCTGTATGGGGGGTAGCATGGTGAGATTGGGGTGTGATGGGATCTTGTGGGGGGATCTGTATGGGGGGAGCATGGTGTGACTGGGGTGTGATGGGATCCTCTGGGGGATCTGTATGGGGGGTAGCATGGTGTGACTGGGATCCTCTGGGGGATCTGTATGGGGGATAGTATTGTGTTATTGGGGTGTGATGGGATCCTCTAGGGGATCTGTATGGGGGGTAGCATGATGTGATTGGGGTGTGATGGGATCCTCTAGGGGATCTGTATGGGGGGTAGCATGATGTGATTGGGGTGTGATGGGATCCTGTGGAGGATATGTATGGGGGGGGTAGCATGGTGTGATTGGGGTGTGATGGGATTCTGTGGGGGATCTGTATGGGGGGTAGCATGGTGTGATTGGGATGTGATGGGATCCTGTGGTAGGATCTGTGTGGGGGGTAGCATGGTGTGATTGGGGTGTGATGGGATCCTCTGGGGGATCTGTATGGGGGGTAGCATGGTGTGATTGGGGTGTGATGGGATCCTGTGGTAGGATCTGTATGGGGGGTAGCATGGTGTGATTGGGGTGTGATGGGATCCTCTGGGGGATCTGTATGGGGGGTAGCATGGTGTGACTGGGGTGTGATGGGATCCTCTGGGGGATCTGTATGGGGGGTAGTATTGTGTTATTGGGGTGTGATGGGATCCTCTAGGGGATCTGTACGGGGGGTAGCATGGTGTGATTGGGGTGTGATGGGATCCTCTAGGGGATCTGTATAGGGGTAGCATGGTGTGATTGGATCTTGTGGGGGATCTGTATGGGGGGTAGCATGGTGTTATTGGGGTGTGATGGGATACTGTGGGGGGGATCTGTAAGGGGGGTAGCATGGTGTGATTGGGGTGTGATGGGATCCTGTGGTAGGATCTGTATGGGGGGTAGCATAGTGTGATTGGGATGTGATGGGATCCTCTGGGGGGTCTGTATGGGGGGTAGCATGGTGTGATTGGGGTGTGATGGGATCCTGTGGTAGGATCTGTATGGGGGGTAGCATGGTGTGATTGGGATGTGATGGGATCCTCTGGGGGATCTGTATGGGGGGTAGCATGGTGTGATTGGGATGTGATGGGATCCTCTGGGGGATCTGTATGGGGGGTAGCATGGTGTGATTGGGATGTGATGGGATCCTCTGGGGGATCTGTATGGGGGGTAGCATGGTGTGATTGGGGTGTGATGGGATCCTCTGGGGGATCTGTATGGGGGGAGCATGGTGTGATTGGGATGTGATGGGATCCTGTGGGGGGCTCTGTATGGGGGGTAGCATGGTGTGATTGGGATGTGATGGGATCCTGTGGTAGGATCTGTATGGGAGTAGCATGGTGTGATTGGGGTGTGATTGGGGTGTGATTGGATCATCTGGGTTATCTGTATGGTGTGACTGGGGTGTGATGGGATCCTGTGGGGGATCTGTATGGGGGGTAGCATGGTGTGATTGGGGAGTGATGGGATATTGTGGGGGATCTGTATGGGGGATAGCATGGTGTGATTGGGGTGTGATGGGATCCTGTGGTAGGATCTGTATGGGGGGGTAGCATGGTGTGAATGGGATGTGATGGGATCTTCTGGGGGATCTGTATAGGGGTAGCATGGTGTGATTGGATCTTGTGCGGGATCTGTATGGGGTGGTAGCATGGTGTGATTGGGGTGTGATGGGATCCTGTGAGGGATCTGTATAGGGGTAGCATGGTGTGATTGGATCTTGTGGGGGATGTGTAAGGGGTGGTAGCATGGTGTGAATGGGATGTGATGGGATCTTCTGGGGGATCTGTATAGGGGTAGCATGGTGTGATTGGGATCCTGTGGGGGGTCTGTATGGGGGTAGCATGGTGTGATTGGGGTGTGATGGGATTCTGTGGGGGATCTGTATGGGGGGGTAGCATGGTGTGATTGGGATGTGATGGGATCCTGTGGGGGATCTGTATAGGGGTAGCATGGTGTGATTGGATCTTGTGGGGGATGTGTAACGGGTGGTAGCATGGTGTGATTGGGATGTGACGGGATCCTGTGGGGGATCTGTATGGGGGTAGCATGGTGTGATTGGGGAGTGATGGGATCCTGTGGGGGGATCTGTATGGGGGTAGCATGGTGTGATTGGGGAGTGATGGGATCCTGTGGGGGGATCTGTATGGGGGTAGCTGTGTGTGATTGGGGTGTGATGGGATTCTCTGGGGGATCTGTATGGGGGTAGCATAGTGTGATTGGGGTATGATGGGATCCTGTGGGGGGATCTGTGGGGGGGTAGCATGGTGTGATTGGGGTGTGTTGGGATCCTGTGCGGGGATCTGTATGGGGGGTAGCATGGTGTGATTGGGGTGTGATGGGATCACGTTAGGGAATCTTTATGGGGGGTAGTATGGTGTGATTGGGGTGTGATGGGATCCTGTGGGGATCTTATGGGGGGTAGCATGATGTGATTGGGGTGTGATGGGATCCAGTGGGGGGTTCTGTATGGAGGGTAGCATGGTGTTATTGAGGTGTGAGGGGATCCTGTGGGGGATCTGTATGGGGGGTAGAATGGTGTTATTGAGGTGTGAGGGGATCCTGTGGGGGATCTGTATGGGGGGTAGCATGGTGTGATTGGGATCCTCTGGGGGATCTGTATGGGGGGGGGGTAGCATGGTGTAATTGGGGTGTGATGGGATCCTGTGGTAGGATCTGTATGGGGGGAGCATGGTGTGACTGGTGTGTGATGGGATCCTGTGGGGGGATCTGTATGGGGGGTAGCATGGTGTGATTGGAATGTGATGGGATCTAGTGGGGGGGGTCTGTATGGGGGTAGCATGGTGTGATTGGGGTGTGATGGGATCTGGTGGGGGGGTCTGTATGGGGGTAGCATGGTGTGATTGGGGTGTGATGGGATCACGTTGGGGGATCTGTCTGGGGGACAGCATGGTGTGATTGGGGTGTGATGGGATCACGTTAGGGAATCTGTATGGGGGGGTAGCATGGTGTGATTGGGGTTTGAAGGGATTCTGTGCGGGGATCTGTATTGGGGGTAGCATGGTGTGATTGGGGTGTGATGGGATCTGTATGGGGAATCTGTATGGGGGGAGCATGGTGTGATTGGGATGTGATGGGATCCTGTGGGGGGCTCTGTATGGGGGGTAGCATGGTGTGATTGGGGTGTGATGGTATCCTGCGGGGGGGATCTGTGGGGGGGGTAGCATGGTGTGATTGGGGTGTGATGGGATCCTGTGGGGGATCTGTATGGGGGTAGCACGGTGTGATTGGGGTGTGATGGGATCTTGTGGGGGGATCTTTATGGGGGGCAGCATGGTGTGATTGGGGTGTGATGGGATCTTGTAGGGGGATCTGTATGGGGGTAGCATGGTGTGATTGGGGTATGATGGGATCCTGTGGGGGATCTGTATGGGGGGTAGCATGGTGTGATGGTATCCTGCGGGGGGGGGGATCTGTGGGGGGGGGTAGCATGGTGTGATTGGGGTGTGATGGGATCCAGTGGAGGGATCTGTATGGGGGTAGCATGGTGTGATTGGGGTGTGATGGGATCACATTAGGGAATCTGTATGGGGGGTAGCATGGTGTGATTGGGGTTTGAAGGGATTCTGTGCGGGGATCTGTATTGGGGGTAGCATGGTGTGATTGGGGTGTGATGGGATCCTGTGGGGGGATCTGTATGGGGGGTAGCATGGTGTGATTGGGGTGTGATGGTATGCTGCGGGGGGATCTGTGGGGGGGGTAGCATGGTGTGATTGGGGTGTGATGGGATCCTGTGGGGGATCTGTATGGGGGTAGCACGGTGTGATTGGGGTATGATGGGATCTTGTGGGGGGATCTTTATGGGGGGCAGCATGGTGTGATTGGGGTGTGATGGGATCTTGTGGGGGGATCTGTATGGGGGTAGCATGGTGTGATTGGGGTATGATGGGATCCTGTGGGGGATCTGTATGGGGGGTAGCATGGTGAGATTGGGGTGTGATGGGATCTTGTGGAGGGATCTGTATGGGGGGTAGCATGGTGTGATGGTATCCTGCGGGGGGGGGGATCTGTGGGGGGGGGTAGCATGGTGTGATTGGGGTGTGATGGGATCCAGTGGAGGGATCTGTATGGGGGTAGCATGGTGTGATTGGGGTGTGATGGGATCACATTAGGGAATCTGTATGGGGGGGTAGCATGGTGTGATTGGGGTTTGAAGGGATTCTGTGCGGGGATCTGTATTGGGGGTAGCATGGTGTGATTGGGGTGTGATGGGATCCTGTGGGGGGATCTGTATGGGGGGTAGCATGGTGTGATTGGGGTGTGATGGTATGCTGCGGGGGGATCTGTGGGGGGGGGTAGCATGGTGTGATTGGGGTGTGATGGGATCCTGTGGGGGATCTGTATGGGGGTAGCACGGTGTGATTGGGGTATGATGGGATCTTGTGGGGGGATCTTTATGGGGGGCAGCATGGTGTGATTGGGGTGTGATGGGATCTTGTGGGGGGATCTGTATGGGGGTAGCATGGTGTGATTGGGGTATGATGGGATCCTGTGGGGGATCTGTATGGGGGGTAGCATGGTGAGATTGGGGTGTGATGGGATCTTGTGGAGGGATCTGTATGGGGGGTAGCATGGTGTGATGGTATCCTGCGGGGGGGGGGATCTGTGGGGGGGGTAGCATGGTGTGATTGGGGTGTGATGGGATCCAGTGGGGGGATCTGTATGGGGGTAGCATGGTGTGATTGGGGTGTGATGGGATCACATTAGGGAATCTGTATGGGGGGGTAGCATGGTGTGATTGGGGTGTGATGGGATCTGTATGGGGAATCTGTATGGGGGGAGCATGGTGTGATTGGGGTGTTATGGGATCCTGTGGGAGATCTGTATGGGGGGTAGCATGGTGTGATTGGGGTGTGATGGGATCCTGTGGGGGGCTCTGTATGGGGGGTAGCATGGTGTGATTGGGGTGTGATGGGATCCTGTGGGGGGATCTGTATGGGGGGTAGCATGGTGTGATTGGGGTGTGATGGTATCCTGCGGGGGGGGATCTGTGGGGGGGGGGGGGTAGCATGGTGTGATTGGGGTGTGATAGGATCCTGTGGGGGATCTGTATGGGGGTAGCATGGTGTGATTGGGGTGTGATGGGATCTTGTGGGGGGATCTTTATGGGGGGCAGCATGGTGTGATTGGGTGTGATGGGATCTTGTGGGGGGATCTGTATGAGGGTGAGGAGCATGGTGTGATTGGGGTATGATGGGATCCTGTGGGGGATCTATATGGGGGGTAGCATGGTGAGATTGGGGTGTGATGGGATCTTGTGGGGGGATCTTTATGGGGGGCAGCATGGTGTGATGGGATCTTGTGGAGGGATCTGTATGGGGGGTAGCATGGTGTGATGGTATCCTGCGGGGGGGGATCTGTGGGGGGGTAGCATGGTGTGATTGGGGTGTGTTGGGATCCTGTGGGGGATCTGTATGGGGGGTAGCATGGTGTGATTGGGGTGTGATGGGATCTTGTGGGGGGATCTTTATGGGGGCAGCATGGTGTGATTGGGTGTGATGGGATCTTGTGGGGGGATCTGTATGGGGGTAGCATGGTGTGATTGGGGTGTGATGGGATCCTGTGGGGGGATCTGTATGGGGGGGGCATGGTGTGACTGGGGTGTGATGGGATCTTGTGGGGGGATCTGTATGGGGGTAGCATGGTGTGATTGGGTGTGATGGGATCCTGTGGGGGGATCTGTATGGGGAGCAGCATGATGTGATTGGGGTGTGATGGGATCTCATGGGGGATCTGTATGGGGGTGGGGAGCATGGTGTGATTGGGGTATGATGGGATCCTGTGGGGGATTTGTATGGGGGTAGCATAGTGTGATTGGGGTGTGATGGGATTCTCTGGGAGATCTGTATGGGGGGCAGCATGGTGTGATTGGGGTGTGATGGGATCTTGTGGGGGGATCTTTATGGGGGGCAGCATGGTGTGATTGGGGTGTGATGGGATCTTGTGGGGGGATCTCTATGGGGGGGTATGGTGTGATTGGGGTGTGATGGGATGTTGTGGGGGGATCTGTATGGGGGGCAGCATGATGTGATTGGGGTGTGATGGGATCTCGTGGGGGGATCTGTATGGGGGTAGCATGATGTGATTGGGGTGTGATGGGATCTCGTGGGGGGATCTGTATGGGGGTAGCATGATGTGATTGGGGTGTGATGGGATCTCATGGGGGGATCTGTATGGGGGGTAGCATGATGTGATTGGGGTGTGATGGGATCTCGTGGGGGATCTGTAAGGGGGGTAGCACGGTGTGATTGGGGTGTGATGGGATCCTCTGGGGGATCTGTATGGGGGGTAGCATGATGTGATTGGGGTGTGATGGGATCTCATGGGGGGATATGTATGGGGGGTAGCATGATGTGATTGGGGTGTGATGGGATCTCGTGGGGGATCTGTATGGGGGCAACATGGTGTGATTGGGGTGTGATGGGATCTTGTGGGGGGATCTGTATGGGGGGGTAGCATGATGTGATTGGGGTGTGATGGGATTTCGTGGGGGATCTCAGTGGAATCCTCAGTCACGGGTGGACGGTGTCTGGATGGTGTCGGTGGAGTTATCACGTCTCGGCACCTTACACTCTCACACCTCACACACACCGGACCACCATCCGGCAGCCTAAACACTTTGGCAACTTCATGACTATAATAACGTTCGATGTTGACAGATTTCTGACGTGTCTCACAACGAGCGCCAGTGAGAATCATAAAATGTGACACATTTCAGATCTGGGGGTGAGGAGTTTGCCAATACAACGAGGAGGAGGAACATGCAAGTCATTAGGAGTTCCCCAGATTTGATGCAATAACATTGGACTGGGAAGGGGAGGAGAACCACACTGAGTGCCATGGGGCATTCCTTTCCCACTGTTCTTTTTTGAGGTCCAGTTCGGATCTCAGGGGTTTGGGTGAATAATCGCATGTGCCAGATTGTACCATAGGCTGCCAACACACAGCGACCAAAAACTAGACACGCAGCATTTGATTTTAATGGCGTGCAGCATAACGCACAGCATGCGCATTTTGGTGGCTTGCAGCAGTCCAATGGCTCCTACTTCCCTTTGCTTTGGCGTGACACATGATGGTCTGATAGGAGCCACCTTATATTTCTCTTTATATAATGTAACTCCATGCTCTGGTGTCAGTAGTTTTTTTCTTATACCATTTGTTTTATTTATTTATTTATTTTTTACGTAATTTTTTTTATTATTTAAAACAATAAATTCAGGAGCCCTGTTGGGGGGCTTTGGTGAGATATCAGGGGTCTACACAGAGCTCAGCTACACTGAAGTCTGCTTAGACCCGCTCTGTGCGGAGAGGCTTCCTGTTCATTTACAAACTAAAGCATAGCAAACATAGCTATATTGATCACATGAGCCGTGTGTGGGGAACTGTGTCCTAGTATACCACGTCCACACCCACCCCTCTGCCCAAGTATACCACGTCCACACCCACCCCTCTGTCCAAGTATACCACGTCCACACCCACCCCTCTGTCCAAGTATACCAAAGCCACCCCTCTTTCCAAGTATACCACATCCACAGCCACCCCTCTTTCCAAGTATACCACATCCACAGCCATCCTCCTTCCAAGTATACCATGTCCGCAGCCACCCCTCTTTCCAAGTATACCACGTCTACAGCCACCCCTCTGTCCAAGTATACCACGTCCACAGCCACCCCTCTGTCCAAGTATACCACGTCATAGCCACTACCATGACCAAGTATACCATGTCCACAGCCACCCATCTGTCCAAGTATACCACGTCCACAGCCACCCCTCTGTCCAAGTATACCACGTCATAGCCACTACCATGACCAAGTATACCATGTCCACAGCCACCCATCTGTCCAAGTATACCACATCCACAGCCACCCCTCTGTCCAAGTACACCACGTCCACAGCCACCCCTCTGTCCAAGTATATCACGTCCATAGCCGCTCCTTTGTCTAAGTATACCACATCCACAGCCACCCCTCTATCCAAGTATACCACGTCCACAGCCACCGCTCTGTCCAATATACAACGTTCACAGCCACCCCTCTGTCCAAGCATACCACGTCCACAGCCACCCCTCTGTCCAAGTACACCATGTCCACAATCACCCTTCTGTCCAAGTATACCATGTCCACAGCCACCCCTCTGTCCAGGTATACCACCTCCACAGCCACCCCTCTGTCCAAGTATACCACATCCACAGCCACCCCTCTGTCCAAGTATACCACATCCACAGCCACCCCTCTGTCCAAGTATACCACCTCCACAGCCACCCCTCTGTCCAAGTATACCACAGCCACCCCTCTGTCCAAGTATACCACGTCATAGCCAGTACTCTGTCCAAGTATACCATGTCCACAGCCACCCCTCTGTCCAGGTATACCACCTCCACAGCCACCCCTCTGTCCAAGTATACCACATCCACAGCCACCCATCTGTCCAAGTATACCACATCCACAGCCACCCCTCTGTCCAAGTATACCACGTCCACAGCCACCCCTCTGTCCAAGTATATCACGTCCATAGCCGCTCCTTTGTCCAAGTATACCACATCCACAGCCACACCTCTATCCAAGTATACCACATCCACAGCCACTACTCTGTCCAAGTATACCATGTCCACAGCCACCCCTCTGTCCAAGTATACCACATCCACAGTCACCCCTCTGTCCAAGTATACCACCTCCACAGCCACCCCTCTGTCCAAGTATACCACATCCACAGTCACCCCTCTGTCCAAGTATACCACATCCATAGCCACCCCTCTGTCCAAGGTTTTTTCTTGCCTTCTTATAAAAAGAAGGTTTGTTTGACAACTTCTGTCTTTCGTGAACCCATGCGGTCTGTTTCTTTAAATATTTTTTCCAGCAAGAACTCGTCTATGTGGTCTTTTATTAAACTCTCCAGTATCTTCCCAACTAACAGGTCTATAGTTACTTGGTAAAGACTCTGATCCCTTTTAAAATATTCAATGGATTGCGGACTGAAGATATCTAGATAAAGCCTCACACAATATTGTTACAAAGAAAAAACAAAAACATACTTCTATTTTCTCCTTCTTTATCTATTTCTCCTTCTGTTGCTCCTTCTCCTTCTATTTCTCCTTGTTCTTCTATTTCTCCTTCTTCATTTATTTTGCATTTTTCCATCTCCTATTTCTCCTTCTATTTCTCCTTCTTATTATTATATAGGATTTATACAGTATAGCACCAACAGTTTGCACATTGTTCTACAATATAAAGGAGACAGTACAGTTACAATACAGTACAAGAGGGTTCATGAGAGCTTACAATCTAGTAAAGGTGTTCATATAATATCAGCAAATAGTACGACATAAAATCCTTCTAGGAAAGAGTTCAAAATGTGGTCCCCATTCCTGGCCTTGTCTGTCCAGTGACCCCACATACACAGGTCCCCATTCCTGGCCTCGTCTGTCCAGTGACCCCACATACACAGGTCCCCATTCCTGGCCTTGTCTGTCCAGTGACCCCACATACACAGGTTCCCATTCCTGGCCTCGTCTGTCCAGTGACCCCACATACACAGGTCCCCATTCCTGGCCTTGTCTGTCCAGTGACCCCACATACACAGGTTCCCATTCCTGGCCTCGTCTGTCCAGTGACCCCACATACACAGGTCCCCATTCCAGGCCTTGTCTGTCCAGTGACCCCACATACACAGGTTCCCATTCCTGGCCTCGTCTGTCCAGTGACCCCACATACACGGGTCCCCATTCCTGGCCTCGTCTGTCCAGTGACCCCACATACACAGGTCCCCATTCCTGGCCTCGTCTGTCCAGTGACCCCACATACACAGGTCCCCATTCCTGGCCGCGTCTGTCCAGTGACCCCACATACACAGGTCCCCATTCCTGGCCTTGTCTGTCCAGTGACCCCACATACACAGGTTCCCATTCCTGGCCTCGTCTGTCCAGTGACCCCACATACACAGGTCCCCATTCCTGGCCTTGTCTGTCCAGTGACCCCACATACACAGGTCCCCATTCCTGGCCTTGTCTGTCCAGTGACCCCACATACACAGGTCCCCATTCCTGGCCTCGTCTGTCCAGTGACCCCACATACACAGGTCCCCATTCCTGGCCTCGTCTGTCCAGTGACCCCACATACACAGGTCCCCATTCCTGGCCTCGTCTGTCCAGTGACCCCACATACACAGGTCCCCATTCCTGGCCGCGTCTGTCCAGTGACCCCACATACACAGGTCCCCATTCCTGGCCGCGTCTGTCCAGTGACCCCACATACACAGGTCCCCATTCCTGGCCTCGTCTGTCCAGTGACCCCACATACACAGGTCCCCATTCCTGGCCTCGTCTGTCCAGTGACCCCACATACACAGGTCCCCATTCCTGGCCTTGTCTGTCCAGTGACCCCACATACACAGGTCCCCATTCCTGGCCTCGTCTGTCCAGTGACCCCACATACACAGGTCCCCATTCCTGGCCTCGTCTGTCCAGTGACCCCACATACACAGGTCCCCATTCCTGGCCTCGTCTGTCCAGTGACCCCACATACAAAGGTCCCCATTCCTGGCCTCGTCTGTCCAGTGACCCCACATACACAGGTCCCCATTCCTGGCCTCGTCTGTCCAGTGACCCCACATACACAGGTCCCCATTCCTGGCCGCGTCTGTCCAGTGACCCCACATACACAGGTCCCC
Organism: Aquarana catesbeiana; assembly: GCF_042186555.1. Classification (NCBI taxonomy): domain Eukaryota; kingdom Metazoa; phylum Chordata; class Amphibia; order Anura; family Ranidae; genus Aquarana; species Aquarana catesbeiana. The sequence continues at coordinate 344,190,836 of NC_133330.1, forward strand.
ATTCCTGGCCGCGTCTGTCCAGTGACCCCACATACACAGGTCCCCATTCCTGGCCTCGTCTGTCCAGTGACCCCACATACACAGGTCCCCATTCCTGGCCTCGTCTGTCCAGTGACCCCACATACACAGGTCCCCATTCCTGGCCTCGTCTGTCCAGTGACCCCACATACACAGGTCCCCATTCCTGGCCTCGTCTGTCCAGTGACCCCACATACACAGGTCCCCATTCCTGGCCGCGTCTGTCCAGTGACCCCACATACACAGGTCCCCATTCCTGGCCGCGTCTGTCCAGTGACCCCACATACACAGGTCCCCATTCCTGGCCTTGTCTGTCCAGTGACCCCACATACACAGGTCCCCATTCCTGGCCTCGTCTGTCCAGTGACCCCACATACACAGGTCCCCATTCCTGGCCTCGTCTGTCCAGTGACCCCACATACACAGGTCCCCATTCCTGGCCGCGTCGGTCCAGTGACCCCACATACACAGGTCCCCATTCCTGGCCTTGTCTGTCCAGTGACCCCACATACACAGGTCCCCATTCCTGGCCTCGTCTGTCCAGTGACCCCACATACACAGGTCCCCATTCCTGGCCTCGTCTGTCCAGTGACCCCACATACACAGGTCCCCATTCCTGGCCGCGTCGGTCCAGTGACCCCACATACACAGGTCCCCATTCCTGGCCGCGTCTGTCCAGTGACCCCACATACACAGGTCCCCATTCCTGGCCTCGTCTGTCCAGTGACCCCACATACACGGGTCCCCATTCCTGGCCGCGTCTGTCCAGTGACCCCACATACACAGGTCCCCATTCCTGGCCTCGTCTGTCCAGTGACCCCACATACACAGGTCCCCATTCCTGGCCTCGTCTGTCCAGTGACCCCACATACACAGGTCCCCATTCCTGGCCGCGTCTGTCCAGTGACCCCACATACACAGGTCCCCATTCCTGGCCTCGTCTGTCCAGTGACCCCACATACACAGGTCCCCATTCCTGGCCTCGTCTGTCCAGTGACCCCACATACACGGGTCCCCATTCCTGGCCGCGTCTGTCCAGTGACCCCACATACACGGGTCCCCATTCCTGGCCTCGTCTGTCCAGTGACCCCACATACACGGGTCCCCATTCCTGGCCTCGTCTGTCCAGTGACCCCACATACACGGGTCCACATTCCTGGCCTCGTCTGTCCAGTGACCCCACATACACAGGTCCCCATTCCTGGCCGCGTCTGTCCAGTGACCCCACATACACGGGTCCCCATTCCTGGCCTCGTCTGTCCAGTGACCTCACATACACAGGTCCTCATTTCCAGCCTCATCTGTCCAGTGACCCCACATACACAGGTCCCCATTCCTGGCCTCGTCTGTCCAGTGACCCCACATACACAGGTCCCCATTCCTGGCCTCGTCTGTCCAGTGGCCCCACATACATGGGTCCACATTCCCGGCCTCGTCTGTCCAGTGACCCCACATACACAGGTCCCCATTCCTGGCCTCGTCTGTCCAGTGACCCCACATACACAGGTCCCCATTCCTGGCCTCGTCTGTCCAGTGACCCCACATACATGGGTCCACATTCCCGGCCTCGTCTGTCCAGTGACCCCACATACACAGGTCCCCATTCCTGGCCTCTTCTGTCCAGTGACCCCACATACACAGGTCCCCATTCCTGGCCTCGTCTGTCCAGTGACCCCATATACATGGGTCCCCATTCCCGACCTCGTCTGTCCAGTGACCCCACATACACAGGCCCCCATTCCCGACCTCGTCTGTCCAGTGACCCCACATACATGGGTCCACATTTCTGGCCTCGTCTGTCCAGTGACCCCACATACACGGGTCCACATTTCCGACCTTGTCTGTCCAGTGACCCCACATACACAGGTCCTCATTTTCAGCCTCATCTGTCCAGTGACCCCACATATATGGGTCCCCATTCCCGACCTCGTCTGTCCAGTGACCCCACATATACAGGTCCACATTTCCGGCCTCGTCTGTCCAGTGACCCCCACATACACAGGTCCTCATTTTCAGCCTCATCTGTCCAGTGACCCCACATATATGGGTCCCCATTCCCGACCTCGTCTGTCCAGTGACCCCACATACACGGGTCCTCATTTCCGGGCCTCATTTGTCCAGTGACCCCACATATATGGGTCCTCATTTCCGGCCTTGTCTGTCCAGTGACCCCACATATATGGGTCCTCATTTCCGACCTCGTCTGTCCAGTGACCCCACATACACGGGTCCACATTTCCGACCTCGTCTGTCCAGTGACCCCACATACACGGGTCCACATTTCCGGCCTCTTCTGTCCAGTGACCCTCATTTCCAGCCTTGTCTGTCCAGTGACCCCACATACACAGGTCCTCATTTCCAGCCTCATCTGTCCAGTGACCCCACATACACAGGTCCCCATTCCTGGCCTCGTCTGTCCAGTGACCACACATACACAGGTCCCCATTCCTGGCCTCGTCTGTCCAGTGACCCCACATACACAGGTCCCCATTCCTGGCCTCGTCTGTCCAGTGACCCCACATATATGGCTCCTCATTTCTGACCTCGTCTGTGCAGTGACCTCACATACACAGGTCATTTCCAGCCTCGTCTGTCCAGTGACCCCACATACACGGGTCCTCATTTCCAGCCTCGTCTGTCCAGTGACCCCACATACACGGGTCCTCATTTCCAGCCTCGTCTGTCCAGTGACCCCACATACACGGGTCCTCATTTCCAGCCTCGTCTGTCCAGTGACCCCCCCATACACGGGTCCTCATTCCCGACCTCGTCTGTCCAGTGACCCCACATACACAGGTCCTCATTTCCAGCCTCATCTGTCCAGTGACCCCACATACACAGGTCCCCATTCCTGGCCTCGTCTATCCAGTGACCCCACATACATGGGTCCACATTCCCGGCCTCGTCTGTCCAGTGACCCCACATACACGGGTCCCCATTCCTGGCCTCGTCTGTCCAGTGACCCCACATACACAGGTCCCCATTCCTGGCCTCATCTGTCCAGTGATCCCATATACACAGGTCCCCATTCCTGGCCTCGTCTGTCCAGTGACCCCACATACACAGGTCCCCATTCCTGGCCGCGTCTGTCCAGTGACCCCACATACACAGGTCCCCATTCCTGGCCTCGTCTGTCCAGTGACCCCACATACACAGGTCCCCATTCCTGGCCTCGTCTGTCCAGTGACCCCACATACACGGGTCCCCATTCCTGGCCGCGTCTGTCCAGTGACCCCACATACACGGGTCCCCATTCCTGGCCTTGTCTGTCCAGTGACCCCACATACACAGGTCCCCATTCCTGGCCTCGTCTGTCCAGTGACCCCACATACACGGGTCCACATTCCTGGCCTCGTCTGTCCAGTGACCCCACATACACAGGTCCCCATTCCTGGCCGCGTCTGTCCAGTGACCCCACATACACGGGTCCCCATTCCTGGCCTCGTCTGTCCAGTGACCTCACATACACAGGTCCTCATTTCCAGCCTCATCTGTCCAGTGACCCCACATACACAGGTCCCCATTCCTGGCCGCGTCTGTCCAGTGACCCCACACACACGGGTCCCCATTCCTGGCCTCGTCTGTCCAGTGACCCCACATACACGGGTCCCCATTCCTGGCCGCGTCTGTCCAGTGACCCCACATACACGGGTCCCCATTCCTGGCCTCGTCTGTCCAGTGACCCCACATACACGGGTCCCCATTCCTGGCCTCGTCTGTCCAGTGACCCCACATACACGGGTCCACATTCCTGGCCTCGTCTGTCCAGTGACCCCACATACACAGGTCCCCATTCCTGGCCGCGTCTGTCCAGTGACCCCACATACACGGGTCCCCATTCCTGGCCTCGTCTGTCCAGTGACCTCACATACACAGGTCCTCATTTCCAGCCTCATCTGTCCAGTGACCCCACATACACAGGTCCCCATTCCTGGCCTCGTCTGTCCAGTGACCCCACATACACAGGTCCCCATTCCTGGCCTCGTCTGTCCAGTGGCCCCACATACATGGGTCCACATTCCCGGCCTCGTCTGTCCAGTGACCCCACATACACAGGTCCCCATTCCTGGCCTCGTCTGTCCAGTGACCCCACATACACAGGTCCCCATTCCTGGCCTCGTCTGTCCAGTGACCCCACATACATGGGTCCACATTCCCGGCCTCGTCTGTCCAGTGACCCCACATACACAGGTCCCCATTCCTGGCCTCTTCTGTCCAGTGACCCCACATACACAGGTCCCCATTCCTGGCCTCGTCTGTCCAGTGACCCCATATACATGGGTCCCCATTCCCGACCTCGTCTGTCCAGTGACCCCACATACACAGGCCCCCATTCCCGACCTCGTCTGTCCAGTGACCCCACATACATGGGTCCACATTTCTGGCCTCGTCTGTCCAGTGACCCCACATACACGGGTCCACATTTCCGACCTTGTCTGTCCAGTGACCCCACATACACAGGTCCTCATTTTCAGCCTCATCTGTCCAGTGACCCCACATATATGGGTCCCCATTCCCGACCTCGTCTGTCCAGTGACCCCACATATACAGGTCCACATTTCCGGCCTCGTCTGTCCAGTGACCCCCACATACACAGGTCCTCATTTTCAGCCTCATCTGTCCAGTGACCCCACATATATGGGTCCCCATTCCCGACCTCGTCTGTCCAGTGACCCCACATACACGGGTCCTCATTTCCGGGCCTCATTTGTCCAGTGACCCCACATATATGGGTCCTCATTTCCGGCCTTGTCTGTCCAGTGACCCCACATATATGGGTCCTCATTTCCGACCTCGTCTGTCCAGTGACCCCACATACACGGGTCCACATTTCCGACCTCGTCTGTCCAGTGACCCCACATACACGGGTCCACATTTCCGGCCTCTTCTGTCCAGTGACCCTCATTTCCAGCCTTGTCTGTCCAGTGACCCCACATACACAGGTCCTCATTTCCAGCCTCATCTGTCCAGTGACCCCACATACACAGGTCCCCATTCCTGGCCTCGTCTGTCCAGTGACCACACATACACAGGTCCCCATTCCTGGCCTCGTCTGTCCAGTGACCCCACATACACAGGTCCCCATTCCTGGCCTCGTCTGTCCAGTGACCCCACATATATGGCTCCTCATTTCTGACCTCGTCTGTGCAGTGACCTCACATACACAGGTCATTTCCAGCCTCGTCTGTCCAGTGACCCCACATACACGGGTCCTCATTTCCAGCCTCGTCTGTCCAGTGACCCCACATACACGGGTCCTCATTTCCAGCCTCGTCTGTCCAGTGACCCCACATACACGGGTCCTCATTTCCAGCCTCGTCTGTCCAGTGACCCCCCCATACACGGGTCCTCATTCCCGACCTCGTCTGTCCAGTGACCCCACATACACAGGTCCTCATTTCCAGCCTCATCTGTCCAGTGACCCCACATACACAGGTCCCCATTCCTGGCCTCGTCTATCCAGTGACCCCACATACATGGGTCCACATTCCCGGCCTCGTCTGTCCAGTGACCCCACATACACGGGTCCCCATTCCTGGCCTCGTCTGTCCAGTGACCCCACATACACAGGTCCCCATTCCTGGCCTCATCTGTCCAGTGATCCCATATACACAGGTCCCCATTCCTGGCCTCGTCTGTCCAGTGACCCCACATACACAGGTCCCCATTCCTGGCCGCGTCTGTCCAGTGACCCCACATACACAGGTCCCCATTCCTGGCCTCGTCTGTCCAGTGACCCCACATACACAGGTCCCCATTCCTGGCCTCGTCTGTCCAGTGACCCCACATACACGGGTCCCCATTCCTGGCCGCGTCTGTCCAGTGACCCCACATACACGGGTCCCCATTCCTGGCCTTGTCTGTCCAGTGACCCCACATACACAGGTCCCCATTCCTGGCCTCGTCTGTCCAGTGACCCCACATACACGGGTCCACATTCCTGGCCTCGTCTGTCCAGTGACCCCACATACACAGGTCCCCATTCCTGGCCGCGTCTGTCCAGTGACCCCACATACACGGGTCCCCATTCCTGGCCTCGTCTGTCCAGTGACCTCACATACACAGGTCCTCATTTCCAGCCTCATCTGTCCAGTGACCCCACATACACAGGTCCCCATTCCTGGCCGCGTCTGTCCAGTGACCCCACACACACGGGTCCCCATTCCTGGCCTCGTCTGTCCAGTGACCCCACATACATGGGTCCCCATTCCTGGCCTCGTCTGTCCAGTGACCTCACATACACAGGTCCTCATTTCCAGCCTCATCTGTCCAGTGACCCCACATACACAGGTCCCCATTCCTGGCCTCGTCTGTCCAGTGACCCCACATACACAGGTCCCCATTCCTGGCCTCGTCTGTCCAGTGATCCCACATACACAGGTCCCCATTCCTGGCCTCTTCTGTCCAGTGATCCCACATACACAGGTCCCCATTCCTGGCCTCGTCTGTCCAGTGGCCCCACATACATGGGTCCACATTCCCGGCCTCGTCTGTCCAGTGACCCCACATACACAGGTCCCCATTCCTGGCCTCGTCTGTCCAGTGACCCCACATACACAGGTCCCCATTCCTGGCCTCGTCTGTCCAGTGACCCCACATATATGGGTCCACATTCCCGGCCTCGTCTGTCCAGTGACCCCACATACACAGGTCCCCATTCCTGGCCTCTTCTGTCCAGTGACCCCACATACACAGGTCCCCATTCCTGGCCTCGTCTGTCCAGTGACCCCACATACACAGGTCCCCATTCCTGGCCTCGTCTGTCCAGTGACCCCATATACATGGGTCCCCATTCCCGACCTCGTCTGTCCAGTGACTCCACATACACAGGCCCCCATTCCCGACCTCGTCTGTCCAGTGACCCCACATACACGGGTCCACATTTCCAGCCTCATCTGTCCAGTGATCCCACATACACAGGTCCCCATTCCTGGCCTCGTCTGTCCAGTGACCCCATATACATGGGTCCCCATTCCCGACCTCGTCTGTCCAGTGACTCCACATACACAGGCCCCCATTCCCGACCTCGTCTGTCCAGTGACCCCACATACACGGGTCCACATTTCTGGCCTCATCTGTCCAGTGACCCCACATACACGGGTCCACATTTCCGACCTTGTCTGTCTAGTGACCCCACATACACAGGTCCTCATTTTCAGCCTCATCTGTCCAGTGACCCCACATATATGGGTCCCCATTCCCGACCTCGTCTGTCCAGTGACCCCACATACACGGGTCCTCATTTCCGGGCCTCATTTGTCCAGTGACCCCACATATATGGGTCCTCATTTCCGGCCTTGTCTGTCCAGTGACCCCACATATATGGGTCATTTCCGACCTCGTCTGTCCAGTGACCCCACATACACGGGTCCACATTTCCGACCTCGTCTGTCCAGTGACCCCACATACACGGGTCCACATTTCCGGCCTCTTCTGTCCAGTGACCCTCATTTCCAGCCTTGTCTGTCCAGTGACCCCACATACACAGGTCCTCATTTCCAGCCTCATCTGTCCAGTGACCCCACATACACAGGTCCCCATTCCTGGCCTCGTCTGTCCAGTGACCCCACATACACAGGTCCCCATTCCTGGCCTCGTCTGTCCAGTGACCACACATACACAGGTCCCCATTCCTGGCCTCGTCTGTCCAGTGACCCCACATACACAGGTCCCCATTCCTGGCCTCGTCTGTCCAGTGACCCCACATATATGGCTCATCATTTCTGACCTCGTCTGTGCAGTGACCTCACATACACAGGTCATTTCCAGCCTCGTCTGTCCAGTGACCCCACATACACGGGTCCTCATTTCCAGCCTCGTCTGTCCAGTGACCCCACATACACGGGTCCTCATTCCCGACCTCGTCTGTCCAGTGACCCCACATACGCAGGTCCTCATTTCCAGCCTCATCTGTCCAGTGACCCCACATACACAGGTCCCCATTCCTGGCCTCGTCTGTCCAGTGACCCCACATACATGGGTCCACATTCCCGGCCTCGTCTGTCCAGTGACCCCACATACACAGGTCCCCATTCCTGGCCTCATCTGTCCAGTGATCCCATATACACAGGTCCCCATTCCTGGCCTCATCTGTCCAGTGATCCCATATACACAGGTCCCCATTCCTGGCCTCGTCTGTCCAGTGACCCCACATACACAGGTCCCCATTCCTGGCCTCGTCTGTCCAGTGACCCCACATATATGGCTCCTCATTTCCGAACTCGTCTGTGCAGTGACCTCACATACACGGGTTCTCATTTCCAGCCTCATCTGTCCAGTGACCCCACATATATGGGTCCCCATTCCCGACCTCGTCTGTCCAGTGACCCCACATACACAGGCCCCCATTCCCGACCTCGTCTGTCCAGTGACCCCACATACACGGGTCCACATTTCTGGCCTCGTCTGTCCAGTGACCCCACATACAGGGGTCCACATTTCCGGCCTCGTCTGTCCAGTGACCCCACATACACAGGTCCTCGTTTTCAGCCTCATCTGTCCAGTGACCCCACATACACAGGTCAATTCTAGCCTCATGTGTCCAGTGACCACACATATATGGGTCCCCATTCCCAACCTCATCTGTCCAGTGATCCCACATACACGGGTCCACATTTCCGGCCTCGTCTGTCCAGTGACCCCACATACACAGGTCCTCATTTCCAGCCTCATCTGTCCAGTGACCCCACATACACAGGTCCCCATTCCTGGCCTCGTCTGTCCAGTGACCCCACATACACAGGTCCCCATTCCTGGCCTCGTCTGTCCAGTGACCCCACATATATGGCTCCTCATTTCCGACCTCGTCTGTGCAGTGACCTCACATACACAGGTCATTTCCAGCCTCGTCTGTCCAGTGACCCCACATACACGGGTCCTCATTTCCAGCCTCATCTGTCCAGTGACCCCCCACATACACAGGCCCCCATTCCCGACCTAGTCTGTCCAGTGACCCCACATACACAGGTTCTCGTTTTCAGCCTCATCTGTCCAGTGACCCCACATACACAGGTCAATTCTAGCCTCATCTGTCCAGTGACCACACATATATGGGTCCCCATTCCCAACCTCATCTGTCCAGTGATCCCACATACACGGGTCCACATTTCCGGCCTCATCTGTCTAGTGACCCCACATACACAGGTCCTCATTTTCAGCCTCATCTGTCCAGTGACCCCACATACACGGGTCCACATTTCCGGCCTCGTCTGTCCAGTGACCCCACATATACAGGTCCTCATTTCCGGCCTCGTCTGTCCAGTGACCCCCACATACACAGGTCCTCATTTTCAGCCTCATCTGTCCAGTGACCCCACATATATGGGTCCCCATTCCCGACCTCGTCTGTCCAGTGACCCCACATATACAGGTCCTCATTTCCGGCCTCGTCTGTCCAGTGACCCCCACATACACAGGTCCTCATTTTCAGCCTCATCTGTCCAGTGACCCCACATATATGGGTCCCCATTCCCGACCTCGTCTGTCCAGTGACCCCACATACACGGGTCCTCATTCCCGGGCCTCATCTGTCCAGTGACCCCACATATATGGGTCCTCATTTCCGGCCTTGTCTGTCCAGTGACCCCACATATATGGGTCCTCATTTCCGACCTCGTCTGTCCAGTGACCCTCATTTCCAGCCTTGTCTGTCCAGTGACCCCACATATATGGGTCCCCATTCCCGACCTCGTCTGTCCAGTGACCCCACATACACGGGTCCACATTTCCGGCCTCTTCTGTCCAGTGACCCTCATTTCCAGCCTCATCTGTCCAGTGACCCCACATAAACAGGTCCACATTTCCAGCCTTGTCTGTTATTATGATTTTTATGGCCACAAATATATGAAATGTATCAATTGTTGAATTGATGGGTGATCGGCAGCACCATATCCCCTAAAATATATTCCAATCAAATATCACAAAATTCACAGAGGACTTTTCACGTGCCTATGTTACACTTCCACATTTCAGATTTAAAGAAAAAAAAAAAGACACAGGTGAACATTTCCGGCCTCATCTGTCCAGTGACCCCACATACACGGGTCCGAATTTCCAGCCTCATTTGTCCAGTGACCCCACATACACGGGTCCGAATTTCCAGCCTCGTCTGTCCAGTGACCCCACATACACGGGTCCGAATTTCCAGCCTCGTCTGTCCAGTGACCCCACATACACGGGTCCGAATTTCCAGCCTCGTCTGTCCAGGGACCCCATATACACGGGTCCCCATACCTGGCCTCATCTGCCCTGTGACCCCAAATACACAGGTCCCCATTCCCGGCCTCATCTGTCCAGTGACCCCACATACACTGGTCCACATATCTGGCCTCATCTGCCCTGTGACCCCAAATACACAGGTCCCCATTCCCGGCCTCATCTGTCCAGTGACCCCACATACATGGGTCCCCATTCCCGGCCTCTTCTACTCAGTGACCCCCACATACATGGGTCCCCATTCCTGGCCTTGTCTGTCCAGTGACCACACATACACGGGTCCCCATTCCCAGCTTCATCTGTCCAGTGACCCCCCCATACACGGGTCCCCATTCCCTGCCTCATCTGTCCAGTGACCCCCCCCATACACGGGTCCCCAGTCCCGGCCTTGTCTGTTGATTGCAGTGTTTATGGCCACAAATATATATCAAATGTACACAAATGGTAAGTGTGCTTTCTTTCTACCCTTTGCAATAGATCAGATTTGACTCCACAGACACACATTGTCTTCTAATATATATATATATATATATATATATATATATATATATTTATGTATTTATTTATGGATCCCAGAGGTGACAAATTGTTCTCATCTTTATTTATCTTTAAAGACAAATTAAAAGGTGTGATAAGGGGTGACCCCAGGGTGTGTGGTATTGTGATGCCTGACCATTGTTCCTTCAAGCTGGCAGACAGGATTTGGAGGACCTATTTCCTCTCCACTTAGAGCAACAATCATCTTCATATTCCCCAAATTGGGGTCAGTAATAAGTCCATCAGCGACAGCAGCGGCCAGACTCCTCCACCTAAACCATGTTGTACTCTCCGAGGGGTTAAATCACGGTGTCCCCTGACCTGTCATACCGCCAACCAGAGATATAAATTGATAGCACATGTAGAGCGCAGAAAATCAAATCTCACAACCTTCACAACATCCCTCTAATGTGACATCAGATTAAGAAAAACCAACGTTTTAAAGGGCTCTTCCCGAGATTTAATATTCCCGAGCCTTGTACCAGGATGGAATTAATCACACGTCCCAAATCCAATTGGCTGCTGGAATTCTACATGAGCCGCTTAATTGATGGGCCTGTTATATATAGGGCTTATTATTATATTATCTGATATTACATGGCTGGGGGGGGCACAGGGGATAATGTGCCATGTTACAACTGTGGGCCCCTGAACTCTGATATTGGGGCCCCCTGCCTATATCAAAGCCAAAGATGCCCCAAATGTATCCTCCCACTTCTGTCTGCCTGGGAGCATAGAAATATATTACATTGATGAAAGGAGGAAATTTTTAATTTTAAAAATACACATAAAGCCCAAATGTCAGACAATGAAGATAAATGAATGTTAGTTAAGAATATTGAGATATGATGATATATATATATATATATATATATATATATATATATATATATATATATATATATATATACTGTATATATAATGAGAGTGAAGGAGAGGAGAAGAATGGAGCAGACAGAGAGGGAGATCCGAAATAACACAGATATACAATATATCACGATATGATGAGATATAGACTGAGAATCATTGAGAGAAAAACAATGGAGCAGACAGACAGAACACAATACAGTCATATATAGTCATAAGTCCCCAATTGCTTTGGCAATACTAAAATATAGTTGCTCCTGCCAATAAAGAGAGAGAGAGAGAGAAGAGAGAAGAGAGAAGAGAGAAGAGAGAAGAGAGAAGAGAGAAGAGAGAGAGAGAAAAGGAGAGAGAGAGAGAGAGAGAGAGAGAGAGAAGGAGAGAGGAAGAGACAGAAGAGAAGAGAGAGGGGGGAGAGGAAGAGACAGAAGAGAGAGAGAAAGAGAGAGGAAGAGAGATACAGAGAGAAGGAGAGAGAGAGAGAGAGAGAGAGAGAGAGAGAGAGAGAGAGAGAAGGAGAGAGGAAGAGACAGAAGAGAAGAGAGGGGGGGGAGAGGAAGAGACAGAAGAGAGAGAGAAAGAGAGAAGAAGAGAGAGACAGATTAGAGAGAGAGAGGAAGAGAGAGAGAGAATAGAGAGAGAATGAGAGAGGAAGAGACAGAAGAGAGAAGAAAAAGAGGGAAAAAGAGAGAAGAGAGAGAGGGGAGAGAGAGGGGAGGGGGAGAGGATTGAGACAGAAGAGAGAGAGTGAGAAGGAGAGAGGAAGAGACAGAAGAGAGGGAGAAAGAGAGGAGAGAGGAAGAGACAGAATAGAGAGAGAGAGAGAGAGAGAGAGAGAGAGAGAGAGAGAATAGAGAGTGAGAGAGAGAGAGAGAGAGAGAGAGAGGAAGAGAGGAGAGAGGAGAGAGGAAGAGACAGAAGAGAGAGAGAAAGAGGAGAGAGGAAGAGACAGAATAGAGAGAGAGAGAGAGAGAGAGAAAGAGAGGAGAGAGGAAGAGACAGAAGAGAGAGAGAAAGAGAGGAGAGAGGAAGAGACAGAAAAGAGAAGAGAGAGAGAGAGAGAGAGAGAGAGAAAAAAAGGAGAGAGGAAGAGACAGAAGAGAGAAGAGAGAGAGAAGAAAGAGAAAGAATAGAGAGAGAAGAAGGAGAGAGGAAGAGACAGAAGAGAGAGAGATAAACAAAGAGCTCTTCCTTTACATTACACAACTGCTCTGTTGATGAAACTAACAGCTACAAATACCTCGGCTTAGAAATTAACAATTCAGGAAATTTCAAATCAGCCATAGAGGCACTAAAAGACATGCAGAGCCTTCCATGCCACCAGAAGACAGCTGTACCACCTAAAACCACCAGTGAGGGTCTGGCTCAGAATATTTGATAGCGTCATCACCCCAATTCTTCTTTATGGCAGTGAAGTTTGGGGTCCCGCCACTTACCCAGACCCCGAAATGGAACCCCAGCCCAAGAGAAATATTCCATCTGGAATTCTGCAAGCACCTCCTCCAAGTCCATCGGAGCACCTCCAACAGTGTTTGCCGGTCTGAGTTGGGCAGATTTCCCTTACTTCTCGCAGTACAGAAGAGGGCGCTATCATACTGGGACCACCTACAGCAGTCCCAACTCATACCACCATAAAGCCTTCCTGAACAGTAAGGACCAGTCCAAGCCGTGTGGCCTGCAACAACTCATCAACACCTTGTCTATCCCAAACTCTCAACAATGTGGCCTGACAAAATCTCAAATAAAAAAAACATAATGACTCCAAAGAAAAACATGTTGGAGAATGGAGAAATGAACTAACAAACTCCAAAAAACTAACTGTTTACCAGTCATTGCAGAGAGACTACAAACTAGCCCTGTACCTGGAGGGGCTACAAGACCCCAAAGACAGACAGACCCTGAGCCTGTACAGACTGAGCGCCCACAGCCTGGACCCAGGGAGAGTAGACTGTGCCAGCAATGTGACCAGGAGGCCCGGGGGGATGAAGACCACTTCCTGCTACATTGCCCAAAGTACTCATCAGTGAGAGACACTCACTTCCAGAGACTCTCCTCTCTCATCCCAGACTTCAGGAAACTCCAAATTCTACTGGGAGAAGAGGAGCCAATGGTGAAAATATCTGCCCAATATGTGACAGCGTGTAACAGACTGAGAGGGACATGAAAGACTGAGGACTTAAAAATCCTTTACATAGACTTATGCCCATTCCCCTCTATATTACCCATTCAGCCCCCCCATCTCCCTTTATATTACCCCCCCCCCCCTTTTTTGCTTATAGAAACTCAACTGCTTTGGCAGTGCTGAGATGTATTTGGCCCTGCCAATAAAGCTTGTTTGAATTGAATTGAGAGAAGGAGAGAGGAAGAGAGAGAAGAGAGAGAGAGAAGGAGAGAGGAAGAGAGAGAAGAGAGAGAAGAGAGAGAGGAAGAGAGAGAAGAGACAGAAGAGAGAGAGAGAGAGAGAGAGACAGAGACAGAGACAGAAGAGAATAGAGAGAGAGGAGAGAGGAAGAGACAGAAGAGAGAGAAGAGAATAGAGAGAGAGAGAGAAGAGAGAGAAGAGAGAGAAGAGAGAGAGGAAGCGAGAGGAAGCGAGAGGAAGCGAGAGGAAGAGAGAGAAGAGAGAGAAGAGAGAGAGGAAGAGACAGAAGAGACAGAAGAGAGAGAGAGAGAGAGACACAGAGAGAGAGAGAGAGAGACACAGAGAGAGACACAGAGAGAGAGAGAGAGACACAGAGAGAGAGAGAGAGACACAGAGAGAGAGAGAGAGAGAAGAGAGAGAGGAAGCGAGAGGAAGCGAGAGGAAGCGAGAGGAAGAGAGAGAAGAGAGAGAAGAGAGAGAAGAGAGAGAGGAAGAGACAGAAGAGACAGAAGAGAGAGAGAGAGAGAGAGAGAGAGAGAGAGAGAGAGAGACACAGAGAGAGAGAGAGAGACAGAGACAGAGACAGAAGAGAATAGAGAGAGAGGAGAGAGGAAGAGACAGAAGAGAGGGAGAGAAGAGAATAGAGAGAGAGAGAGAGAGAGAAGAGAGAGAAACAAACATTGTAACTTAATTTCAGGATTTCTTTTTCTCTCTCTCCTTCCTATCTGTCACACATTCCCGCTGTGGACACTTCTCACCTCTGAACTCCAAGCTAACAGCTGAATACATTGTTAAAAGACATGCAACCTTTTAGCAGTTCAGTTGAGCCAGTTTTTTGACCCTGCCAGACAGCACAGCCAGGTCCCTGACCCACTTATTTGCACTACAGTTAAGCAACACAGCTTGGTCGCTGAGCTGCCAGTCTATTTATTGGACAATGATGGGACAGCACCCTGGTAGTGAATCTGCTCTCTCCTCCTGTCCCTATCCCACCAGTGTTAGATTGTTGTGGGGGGTGAGCAAACAGGTGAGTGGAAGCAGGTGGGGGGTGTTGAAATGCCCTAAAGTGTCTGCATAGTTCAGGTACTAATGAAGATGGCAGCTGCATGGGAGCAACTGTCTGGTAAGTTATCACTGACACAAATAAAAGGAATAGTGTACCCCCCCACCCCCACCCCTCGACACCAATGTACAGGACTGTTTTCCAAAATCGTAAATGTATTTTATTGGGATTTTATGTGATAGATCAGGGGTCTTCAAGCTATGGTCCTCCAGTTGTTCAGGAACTACAATTCCCATCATGCCTAGTCTTGTCTGCGAATGTCAGAGTTTTACAATCCCTCATGGGATGTGTAGTTCTACAACAGCTGGAGGGCCGTAGTTTGAAGATCCCTGTGATAGACCAACACAAAGTGTCACATAATTGTGAAGTGGAAGGAAAATGATAAATGATACAAATAAATATGTGAAAAGTGTGGGGGGGGCATTTGTATGGCGCCCCCCGGAGTCAATACTTTGTACAACCCCCTTTCTATGCAATTACAGCTGCAAGTCTTTTTGGGGATGTCTCTACCAGCTCTGCACATCTAGAGAGGAACATTTTTGCCCATTCTTCTTTGTATAATATATCAAGCTCTGTCAGATTGGATGGAGAACGTCTGTGAAGAGCAATTTTCAAGTCTTTCCACAGATTCTCAATGTGATTTAGGTCTGGACTGTGACTGGGCCATTCTAACACATGAATATGTTTTGATCTAAACCATTCCATTGTAGCTCTGGCTGGATGTTTCGGGTCGTTGTCCTGCTGGAAGGTGAACCTCCCCCCAGTCTCAAGTCTTTTGCAGACTCTAACAGGTTTTCTTCTAAGATTGTCCTGTATTTGTCTCCATCCATCTTCCCATCAACTCTGACCAGCTTCCCCATTCCTGCTGAAGTTAGTAGTTTTCCGCCACACATAGAGTTTTGCTTTTAGGCCAAAAAGTTGAATTTTGGTCTCATGTGACCAGATCACCTTCTTCCACATGTTTGCTGTGTCCTCCACATGGCTTCTCACAAACTACAAACTGGACTTCTTATGACTTTCTTTCTCCAATGTCTTTCTTCTTGTCACTCTTCCATAAAGGGCAGATTTGTGGAGAACACGACTAATAGTTGTCCTGTGGACAGATTCTCCCACCTGAGCTGTGGATCTCTGCAGCTCCTCCAGAGTTACCATGGACCTCTTGGCTCTTTTCCGATGAATGCTCTCCTTGCCCGGCCGGTCAGTTTAGGTGGATGGCCATGTCTTGGTAGGTTTGCAGTTGTGCCATACTCTTTCCATTTTCCGATGATGGATTGAACAGAGCTCCGTGAGATGATCAAAGCTTGGGAGATTTTTTTTATAATCTAACCCTGCTTTATACTTCTCCACAACTTTATCCATGACCCAGAAAGAAGAAAGAAATGGCTGCACATCCAGAACTCCCGATTACCTTTTACTGTTCACAGGGATAACACCAAATACGCCAACAAATGGTCACAAAGATGCGTTTCACACATACGTCTTGTGCTTAATCATTGCATAATGTAATGATTAAGCACAAGATGGGGGCATTTGTATTCAACCCTTTACTCTGATACCCCTAACTAAAATCTAGTGGAACCAATTGCCTTCAGAAGTCACCTAATTAGTAAATAAGTCCACCTAGGTGTCATTTAATCTCAGTATAATTCAGCTGTTCTCTGAAGCCCTCAGAGGTTTGTTAGAGAACCTTAGTGAACAAACTGCATCATGAAGGCCAAAGAACACACCAGACAGGTCAGGGATAAAGTTGTGGAGAAGTATAAAGCAGGGTTAGGTTATAAAAAAATCTCCCAAGCTTTGAACATCTCACGGAGCTCTGTTCAATCCATCACCGGAAAATGGAAAGAGTATGGCCCAACTGCAAACCTACCAAGACATGGCCGTCCACCTAAACTGACCGGCCGGGCAAGGAGAGCATTCATCAGAGAAGAGCCAAGAGGTCCATGGTAACTCTGGAGGAGCTGCAGAGATCCACAGCACAGGTGGGAGAGTCCTGACGTACGTGTTTTACATCACCGTGTTTAGAACGATCAGATTTTCCAACAACTTTGTGTGACCGTATGTATGCAAGACAAGTTTGAGCCAACATCCGTCGGAAAAAATCCATGGATTTTGTTGTCGGAATGTCCGATCAATGTCCAATTGTGTGTACAGGGCATAAGTTGTGCTCTCCACAAATCTGCCCTTTATGGAAGAGTGACAAGAAGAAAGACATTGGTGAAAGAAAGTCATAAGAAGTCCTGTTTGTAGTTTGTGAGAAGCCATGTGGAGGACACAGCAAACATGTGGAAGAAGGTGCTCTGGTCAGATGAGACCAAAATTCAACTTTTTGGCCTAAAAGTAAAAAGCTATGTGTGGCGGAAAACTAACAGTGAACATCACCCTGAACACACCATCCCCACCGTGAAACATGGTGGTGGCAGCATCATGTGGTGGGGATGGTTTTCTTCAGTAGGGACAGGGAAGCTGGTCAGAGTTGATGGGAAGATGGATGGACCTGTTAGAGTCTACAAAAGACTTGAGACTGGGGCGGAGGTTCACCTTCCAGAAGGACAACGACCCGAAACATCCAGCCAGAGCTACAATGGAATGGTTTAGATCAAAGCATATTCATGTGTTAGAATGGCCCAGTCACAGTCCAGATCTAAATCACCTTGAGAATCTGTGACAAGACTTGAAAATTGCTGTTCACAGACGCTCTCCATCCAATCTGACAGAGCTTGAGATATTCTACAAAGAAGAATGGGCAGAAATGTCCTCTCTAGATGTGCAAAGCTGGTAGAGACATCCCCAAAAAGACTTGTAGAGAAAGGGGGTTCTACAAAGTATTGACTCCGGGGGGCGCCATACAAATGCCCCCCCCCCACTTTTCACATATTTATTTGTATCATTTATCATTTTCCTTCCACTTCACAATTATGTGACACTTTGTGTTGGTCTATCACAGGTATCTTCAAACTACGGCCCTCCAGCTGTTGTGGAACTACACATCCTATGAGGCATTGTAAAACTCTGACATTCACAGACAAGACTAGGCATGATGGGAATTGTAGTTCCTAAACAACTGGAGGGCCGTAGCTTGAAGACCCCTGATCTATCACATAAAATCCCAATAAAATACATTTACGATTTTGGTTGTAACATGACAAAATGTGGGAAATTTCAGGGGGTATGAATACTTTTTCAAGGCACTGTACTAATGTAATAATCAGCTTTAAATTAATATATGTTAAATATCGGATTTCTTAAACTTCTCAAACCCAAGGTGAGCCCGCTTATTAGCACCACAGGGTCACCTGGGGTGTTGGGGTGTATCCAGCAGCTGAAGGGTGTTTGCAGGAAATAGTCCGGGAAAGGGTATAACTGAACCCACTGAGAGTACGTCTGGGGCGGAGTCACAGTGGGCGGGGCGGTGAGGCTTATTTCGCTTTTATACACCAACCCCCGGAGACCCGTACATAAAGACGCTTCATTAGCGGCAAAGTTCTCCGGAAAAAAAAAGAAAGGAAAAAAAAAAAAAACTTCTGAAGTTAAGTTGCTCCATCCGAGTCCCGGGGAAAGAGGAAAAAGTCAGTTCTGAAATGACTTCAGTGCCGCCACCACCGCCCGTCTCATGTATCCTTGGGCGTCAAGAATGAATAAAAAATCATAAAAAAAAAGAAAAAAAAAATGAAAGAAATGAAAAGACATAATTTGATTCTGCGCTGAAAGGCACGGCTGAGAATATTGTGATTTCTTTTTTTTTTTTTTTTTTTTTTAAAAAAGAAAAAGTTAAAACTTTTATGTGTCGTTTAAAGGGAGAACGTTCCGGAGTATTTCAGCGGAGAGCCGACGATCGCTGACAAAAAGCAATTTGCTGAAAGAGAAGAGAAAAAAAGAAAAAGAAGAAAATTTCTGTGATTGGGGACTTTATGTGACTCTGCGCGGGGCTCGTTACAGACGAGACTCATTAGGAGCCATTGTTGTACATAGCGACTGACGTTTGAAGCCCATTAAACACATATGATATTGCTTAAATGGACGCATGGAAAAATGTTTGGTTCGTTGGCACAGCAGAGCGCCCCCTTCTCCGCCCAGCTTCAGAGACTCGTAAAAAAAACGTGCGCCGCCGCACGGGGGGGGGGGGGGCTCTTCCACTAAACGCAGCTACAGCTCAACCTCACAACCCGACTAATTGACGTAACACAGTCCATTGTGTGAGAGTCTGTGGAGTAATGAGGGCGTGCGTTCTGGGGGGGGTCACTTCTCCGATAACGTCAGGTGGGGCCCTTAGGTGTCAGACGCCATTTTTTTTTTTCATAGGCTGGTAGACAATGATAGACGATCCTGAGGCATGATTCACTGAATCGCTGATCTCTGTCATTTCCTCCGCTGTGAGCGGACGCAGCAAAGAATGGAATGGGTGACGCACTTATTATGGGAGACTGGAGCAATGCTCGGAAAAGATGAATCCAAAGGGGCCCAGGGACGTGACAGCAGAGCCGCCAATTGTCCTTCGTCTACTACCTCCTCAGACACCACTCATCTACCTCTATTCGTATACAGAACAGGATCATTGTTCATTAAAGCTCCGCCTTTTATCAAGAAAAAGCCTTCCCTGAGCTCCAATCAGTGACTTAGGCTCAGATGATGTCATCAGTCAGCATTTCCTCAATCTGCCCTCCCCCAGTGATCAGACTGTACATTGTAACATTCCCTAGACTGAGATGATGTCATCAGACTGCTGCAGGCAGGAGCAAGCATTTTCTCAGTCCCCCCCCAGCGGCAAGACTGCAACATTGTAGCTTTCCCTAGGCCGAGATGATGTCATCAGCCTACTGCAGGCAAGAAACATTAACTCAGTCTCCCCTCCCCCAGTGATCAGCCTGTACATTGTAACTTTGAAGAAAGAGGGGGAAGCATTTCCTCATTCTCCCCTCTCCCGCTAATCAGGCTGCAAAACGGTAACATTCCCTAGGCTGAAATGATGTCACCAGTCTGCTGCAGGCAGGAGGAAGCATTTCTTCAGTCTCCTCTCCCTCCGGTGGCCAGACTGCAACATTGTAGCTTTCCCTAGGCTGAGATGATGTCATCAGTCTCCTGCAGATGGAAGGAATTATTTCCCTAGTCTACCCTCCCCCAGTGATCAGACTGTACATTATAACTTTGTAGGAGGAGGAAGCATTTCCTCAGTCCCCCCTCCCCCAGTGATCAGACTGTACATTATAACTTTGTAGGAGGAGGAAGCATTTCCTCAGTCCCCCCTCCCCCAGTGATCAGACTGTACATTATAACTTTGTAGAAGGAGGAGGCAGCATTTTCTCAGTGTCCCCTCCCCCAGGGTCTAGCAGGGGGTGTGTCCAGCAGGGGGTGTGTCCATTGCCTAAATATTTTGCACTAAAATGTTTTTTTCTATCCTATGTGAGAAGGTTGGGGAGTACACTAAAGTATGTTTGGAAGCCCAGGCATATGGGTGGCGGGATGCGAAGACAGGAGGGTGGTTGAATATGTAGGCAGGAAGTTGATTGGGTACACAGGCATATGGGTGGTTGGATGGGCAGTCAGGAGGGAAGTTGGATCTGCAGGTAGGAAGGAGATTTGATGTTCCGGCAGGTAGAAGGTTGGATGCACAGGCATATGTGTGGTTGGATACACAGGGATATGGGTGGTTAGATATGAAGACAGTCGGGAGGTTGGATGTGCAGGCAGTTAGAGAGTTGGATGCACAGGCATATGGGTGGTTGGATACACAGGGATATGGGTGGTTGGATACACAGGGATATGGGTGGTTGGATACACAGGGATATGGGTGGTTGGATGTGCAGGCAGGAGAGAGGTTGGATGTTCAGGCAGGAGGGTGGTTGGATGTTCAGGCAGGAGGGTGGTTGGATGTGCAAGCAGAAAATTGGTTAGGCACACAGGCAGGAGATCTGTTGGATGTGCAGGCATATGGGTGGTTGGATGTGAAGACAGGAGGGAGGTTGGATGTGCAGGCAGGTGGAAGGTTGGATGTAGAGTCATATGGGTGGTTGGATGTGCAGGCAGGAGGGAAGTTGGATCTGCAGGTAGGAAGGAGGTTTGATGTTCCGGCAGGAAGAAGGTTGGATGCACGGGCATATGTGTGGTTGGATACACAGGGATATGGGTGGTTTGATACACAGGCATATAAGTGGTTTGATGTGCGGGCAGGAGGGTGGTTGGGTGTGCAAGCAGAAAATTGGTTAGGTACACAGGCAGGAGATCTGTTGGATGTGCAGGCATACGGGTGGTTGGAAGTGAAGACAGGTGGGAGTTTAGATGTGCAGGCAGGTAGAAGGTTGGATGCAGAGTCATATGGGTGGTTGGATACACAGGGATATGTGTGGTTGGATACACAGGAATATGGGTGGTTGGATGTGCAGGCAGGAGAGTGGTTGGATGTTCAGGCAGGAGGGTGGTTGGGTGTGCAAGCAGAAAACTGGTCAGGTACACAGGCAGGAGATCTGTTGGATGTGTAGGCATATGGGTGGTTGGATATGAAGACAGGAGGGAGGTTGGATGTGCAAGCAGGTAGAAGGTTGGATGCACATGCATATGTGTGGTTGGATGTGAAGACAGGAAGGAGGTTGAATGTGCAGGCAGGTAGAGAGTTGGATGCACAGGCACATGGGTGGTTGGATGTGCAGGCAGGAGAGAGGCTGGATATGTGGGCAGGAAAGAAGTTGGATGCAAAGGTAGGAGGGTGGTTGGGTGCAAAAGGCAGGAGGGAGGCTGGATGTGCATGTAGAAGATTGGTTGAATGTGCAGTCGGGAGGATGGTTGGATGTGCAAACAGGAGGTTGTTTGGATACACAGGCGGGAGAGTGGTTAGATATGCGGGCAAGAAAGAAGTTGGATGTGAAGGCAGGAGGGAGGTTGGATGTGCAGGTAGAAGATTGGTTGGATTTGCAGTCAGGAGGGAGGTTGGATGTGCAGGTAGAAGATTGGTTGGATTTGCAGTCAGGAGGGAGGTTGGATATGTGGGCAAGAAAGACGTTGGCTGTGAAGGGTAGAGGGTGGTTAGGTGCGCAGACAGTTGGTTGAATACACAGACAGGAGGTTGGTTGGACCAGCAGGAATAAGATTGGTTGGATGTGCAGGTAGAAGATTGGTTGGATGCACAGGTAAAAGGTTGGTTGGATGTGCAGGCAGGATCCAATCTCCCTTGAGAAACTGAATCTCTGAACTGAAACACCTGGTTTGGCTGAGAGTTCATGTTCATCCAATGTAGGGTAGAGGTTGAGTACACAGACACTTCTCACCACTGGCTTATCGGGAAAAGACTGTGGATCAGGGCGGGTTCTCCAACCTAATTTATTTTATTCCACATAGACACCAGATCTTCACCTTGTCCGGCTGAACACGGAGGGACCAGCCATCTGTCTTCTGCACGCTGTGGTTACATATAGTATAGTCTTCAGCCACTCTGGGAATTTCCAGTCTCATGAAGCACAGAGCTATAAATCGCTTACTGATCACAGATTGCATGGATTAATCACAGCCATTGACTTCTATAATCATTAGATGACGCTAATGTAAACACTGTACTCTGTGATTACAGATGAGCCATAAAGAGGACAAATCTGGACAAAGTTGACTGTGTGATGAATCACAATTTTCCAGTTTTCTGCTGCAGGAAGATTAATGAAGAGCAAACCATGACAATTCCACCTGATTCTCCGAAGATCAGACAATTTACCATATACAGGACAACCTGAAAATTGTCATTTGCCAGACTGGACTTCCTTTGCCTGCTCACAGGAACGGAGATGGTTTATTGGTGGACTACAAATAGTTCAATGCTGGATAAAGGCGCCCAGATACTGAAGGTCACTCGATAGGGATCATACCATAGTTTTGGTTCTATTTTAAGTTCTAATGCGAGGATCTTATTTAACGTTTCCACCACTTCATTCCAATAGCGAAATAGCTTCGGGCATTTCCATAACATGTGAATTAGATCCCCCGATTCCTGACATCTAGGGCATTTGTCATCATTCCTCCCTCCAAACCTGAATAACCTTTTAGGAGTGTAGTATGTCCTATGTAGTAGCATTAATTGTGAAACTTTCTGAGCTGGTGATACTGAAACCTGGTGACCTCCCGCCAATATCTCTTTCCATTGTTCATCTGATATTAGTCCCAGATCTTCTTCCCATTTAGTTCTACATTTCAATTTTCCTGGAGTCTCTATAATGCTTTTACATATATCTGGGTACATTTCGGCTATGGACCCCCCATGTCCACCCTGCATATCTAATTTTTGAAATATAGTAGCCCTGTTCCAAACTGGCCCTTGTTCTCCAAACTGTCTGCTCAAGGCATGTTTAATTTGTTGGTAACTAAAATATGATTGGTTTGGGATACCAAATTCCTCCTTGAGTGATCCAAATGTTTTTAAGGTATTTTGGTTATACAGCTGGGATAATTTATTTATCCCTCTCATTTCCCATGATTTTATTTTCCCTATTTCTTTTAATTCCTCTAAGTTCTTATTATTCCACAGTGGGGTACATTTCATCAGCCCTCCCATTCCCTTCATGGCCTTGATAGTGTTCCATACTTTTTTCATCAACTTTATCGTTGGGGGTTTATGCAAAAAGGAGTTCGCCTCAAGTACTTCCGTCACTGTCCCATGGGGTGCTCCCATAATCATCAGTTCTCTCCTATTGTGGCCGTTAGGACCGGAGCTGCTCACCAGCTGCTGCATCTGTGCCACCAAAAAATAGCCCCTAGGATGAGGCACCGCTAATCCCCCTTCTTGCAATGACAGTTGTAGGGTCTGTAGTCTTATCCTAGAGGGACCCCCCTTCCAGATGAAATCTCTCAGTAGTGTATCTATTTTTTTAAACCAACTCCGGCTTATCCATATTGGGGAGTTATGCATAACGTACAGTAGCTGGGGAAGCCACAACATTTTAGTCAGGTTGCATCTCCCTGCCACTGACAGAGGCAAACCTCTCCAAATTTCAATCTTGCTTTTAAATTTCCTCAGCAGGGGAGTCAAGTTATTAACTAAATATTCCTCCGGATCTTTTGTTAACTTTATACCTAAGTATTTTGTTGATTCTACTATTTCCATATGTATATTACTTACTGGGCCGTTCTCTCCCACAGGATCTATTGGTAGCAACACCGATTTCTCCTGGTTTATGGATAAGCCCGAAACTCTTCCAAATCCTGAGAATATTTCCAACACCTGGTTAAGGGATCCCTCCAGGTCACCTAAGAATATGAGAACGTCGTCCGCATACAATGCGATTCGTTCTTCCCCCTCTGCTCTCTGGAATCCTTTTATTATCCTATTCTGCCTTATCGATATGGCTAAAGGCTCCATTGCCAGGGCAAATATTAGAGGGGACAAGGGGCAGCCTTGCCTTGAGCCTCTTTCTAGTTGGAACTCGGATGAATAGTCACCATTAATTCTTACTTTAGCTTTGGGATCATTATACAGTACTTTTACCCAGCTAATAAAGGAGGGGCCAAACCCAAACTCCCTTAGTACCCGCCAGATTTACTCCCATTCTACGCTGTCAAACGCTTTTACCACGTCAAGCTGCATAACTGCTCTCGAGCCCGTATTATCTGTGGGTATCTGAAGGTTCAGAAAAACTCTCCTGATGTTCATACTTGTTGCTCTATTTGGAATAAACCCTGTTTGATCTTGGTGAACTACTTTGTGAATGATCTTTCTTAACCTCCCTGCCAGGACCTTTGCTAGTATCTTAACATCAGAGCAGAGTAGAGATATAGGTCTGTAAGATCCTGGTTCCAGTGGGTCCTTCCCCTCTTTATGCAATACAATAATTACAGCTTCCGTCATTGACGATGGTAATTTCCCCCTCTCCTTCGCCCAGTTAAATACTTTAAGGAGTTCCGGAAGCAGTGTTTCCCCGTAGCTTTTATATATTTCTGTTGGTAGCCCATCTGGACCCGGGGACTTATTATTGGCCATTTCTGCTACTGCCCTTTTGATTTCTTCCAATGTGATTGGTCGCTCTAGTTCCTCTTTATCTGCCTCCTCAATTACTGGTATAGTTATCTTACTAAAAAAGGAGTCCATTTCCTCTCCCTCCCTGATCCCTCGGGATTTATATAAATCCATATAGTATTCTTTGAAGGTGTCTATAATTATCTCTCTCTGGGATGATATTTCACCTCTCTTAGTTCTAATTACTGAGATCGTGGAGGGGGGGGGACTGTTTTTAACAATACTGGCCAACATCTTCCCTACTTTTTCTCCTTCCCCATATACAATTTGTCTCTGGAACAATCTTTTATTTTCTACTTTCCTGAGTATTGCATCTTTATAACTTTGTTGTTTTTTCTCCCACACTTTCTGGTTCTCGGGTAGGGGGTTCTTTCACATACTCCTTCTCTGCCTCCATTAACTCTCTCCTGGTCTTATTCTCCCAGTCCCGTGAAGCTTTTTTGATTTTAGACACTTTCTGAATCAATAGACCCCTCAGGTAAGCCTTTAACGTATCCCACATCACCCCCTTTGTAACATTATCCGAATTGAACCTTATGAACTCATCCAACTCATATGCCATCCCTTCTGACTCCCCCATAATTTCCAGCCAGGCCGGGTTCAATTTCCATACTCTACCTTCTTTTTTGTTTCCAGGGTTTACTTCAACTGTCATTAAAGAATGATCTGACACCCCTCTAGGCTGATACACTATATTTTGTATTACTTGCCCTGCTAGATCATTACCCAGTACTATGTCTATCCTTGATAAGGTAGAGTAGGAACTCGAGTAACATGAGTATTGTAATATTCCTGGGTTCCGTGATCTCCAAATGTCGGATAATCCTGCTTCTTGTAGATATTGACACATCCGATTTTCTTGTGCTCCCTGGCTCTGTTTCCCTGGAGGAAATCTGTCTATTTAAATAGTTCAATGCTGGATAAAGACGCCCAGATACTGAAGGTCACTCGATAGGGATCATTCCAATTTCTTTCTTATCATTGGGATCGCTTACTGGGGTTTTGGTTCAGAACAGCTCCCCAACCTCATAAATCCCTTTTCCCCAGCAGTACGCCCCATCCTTCGCTTCACCCCCCCCCCCACTTCGCCTCAACACCAGCCCCCCCCACCATCGGACACTGAAATGTGCTGAATGAGTAAAGGCTTGTGTAGATGGCTCTGCTTATGCACATTGTGCTTTTACTATTGAACACAGCGCCACTCCAACACATGCCTTCAGATAAATGCATCAGGGACTACATCTGACCTGCTTTACCTGCAATTATGTGTCTCAATAAGACCCACCCCCAAGCAGCCACACAGGCTTTTATTCCCACAGCCAACCTCAGGCTCCTCCCAGTAATCTGACCAACCCCAGAACACCCACACAAGCTTTTATTCCTACAGCCAGCCTCAGGCTCTTCTGCAATCTGACCCACCCCCAAGCACCTACACAGGCTTTTTTTTTCCCAACAGCCAGCCCCAGGTTCCTCCAAGTAATCAGACCAACCCCAGAAAACCCACACAAGCTTTTATTCCTACAGCCAGTCTCAGGCTCTTCTGCAATATGACCCACCCCCAAGCACCTACCCAGGCTTTTTTCCAACAGCCAGCCCCAGGTTCCTCCCAGTAATCCGACCAACCCCAGAACACCCACACAGGCTTTTATTTCAGCAACCAGCCTCAGGCTTCTCTCTGCAATCTGACTCATCCCTGAGCACCCACACAAGGTTTTATTTCCAACAGCCAGCCCCAGGTGCCTCCCAGTAATCCGACCAACCCCAGAACACCCACACAGGCTTTTATTTCAGCAGCCAGCCTCAGGCTTCTCTCTGCAATCTGACTCATCCCTGAGCACCCACACAAGGTTTTATTTCCAACAGCCAGCCCCAGGTGCCTCCCAGTAATCCGACCAATCCCAGAACACCCGCACAGGCTTTTATTTCCACAGCCAACCTCAGGCTTCTCCTTGCAATCTGACTCACCCCTGAGTACCCACACAAGGTTTTATTTCCAACAGTAAGCTCCAAGCTACTCCCAGTAATCTGACTTACCCCAGAACGCCCACAGAGGCTTTTTTTTCCACATCTGGCTCCAGGCTTCTCCCTGAAATCTGACCCACTCCCGAGCACCCACACAGGTTTTTCTTCCCTCACCAGCCCTAGGCTTCACCCAGCCATCCAACAAACCCCTATCGAGCACCCACAAAAGTTTTATTTCCACAGCTAGCCCCAGGCTCCACTCAGCAATCCAACGCACCCCTGAGCACCTACACAGGCTTTTATTTCCACAGCCATCCCCAGGCTCCTTCCAGAAATACAGCCCACCCCCAAGCACCCACACAGCCTTTTATGTCCACAGCCAATCCCAGGCTCTTCCCAGCATTCCAACCCACCCCTGAGTGCCCACACATGTTTTTTTGTACCACAGCCAACCTAGCAACAAAGCAAGGTCCATAAAGACATGGATGAGCAAGTTTGGGGTGGGGGAACTTGACTGGCCTTCACCTCAACATGATAGAACACCTTTGGGATGAATTAGAGAGGAGACTGCGAGCCAGGCCTTCTCGTCCAACAGTGCCTGACCTCACAAATGCTCTTCTGGAAGAATGGTCAAACATTCCCATAGACACCCTCCTAAACCTTGTGGACGGCCTTCCCAGAAGAGTTGAAGCTCTTATAGCTGCAAAGGGCGGAGCCAACTCAATATTGAACCCTACGGACTAAGACTGGGATGCCATTAGAGTTCATGTGAAAGTAAAGTCAGGTGTCACAATACTTTTGGTAATATAGTGTAAACATTAAAAAAAAAAAATGAAAAAAAAAAGAAAAAAGGGGTGGGGGGCAGACTTCATGGACCGCTTGGTCTTTTTTACTCTTCTTCATTTCTAGGTTTTTTAAAAATTTAATCTTGCATTAAAACCTTCCGAAGATAAAGTGGTTTAAAATAAAATTTTTTAAAAATGTACAATTTTTTTTTTTAAAGGTGGGGGAGTGGTTCAGACTTTATGGGCCACTTGGTCTTTTTTTCTCCTGGCACTCTTCTTTGCTTCTATGTTTTTTTTTTTTAAATTAATCTTGCTTTTCGGGGGATGTTTCATGGGATATGTAGAATTCTGTTCTCCTTTACCCGGGGAGCCGGACGCTCCTCAGCCGACGGTGGATTTCAGTTCCCTCCTCGCAGGTCTACGAGGTGATAGTTAAATAGAACGGGATGGATTGGGGCCGGCAGGGAAAAGATATTGAGAATAATATCATTGCTTCCCATAGTGTCCTCCAGAGAGCTCCCGGCCTAATCATGGCGCTCTATATAATACTATTTGTTTGCCGTTCTGGCAGCTTTATAGGTGCTCGTAGGGCCGCAAATAAGGACACCAATTTGCCAGCGCAGTGTGTTTTGATAACCGACCTCTCCATAAATCTGGATTAAAATCAAAAGGGAGAATTTAAGGCGACTGGGGCATGGGGAACGGATGAAAGGTCGCGCGTCTTGATGGCTTCGGTGTCGCGGTGACTGAGGCGAGGCTGCGGTTCAGCATGCGGTCACAGGGGGCCGGAGATGTATGGTGGCGTGCCGGGTTCTGGGCCGGGGCATGGGTCACTCAAGTGATGACTTCTCTCTGCTCTGCATCAATGAGACAAGCAGGCAAAAAATATGGGATGTGATGGGAACGGAGCTTTATACCCCTCCGCTGCTGGGAGCTCCATGATGGAGATAGAGAGAGTCTGTAGCAGATTAATATTTTATTTCTCCTGGAGAATTCTTCAAAGAGCGAGGGGGAAAAAAGTATTTGATCCCCTGGTGATTTTGTGCGTTTGCCAACTGACAAAGAAACAATCCGTCTATAATTTTATTGGTCGGTTTATTTTACCAGTGAGAGACAGAATAACAACAACAAAATCCAGAAAAACGCATTTAAAAAAAAAAAAGTTATAAATTGATTTGCATTTTAATGAGTGAAATAAGTATTTGTTCCCCTATCACTCTACAAGATTTCTGGCTCCAGGTGTCTTCTATGCAGCTAACAAGCTGAGATTAGGAGCACTCTCCTAAAGGGAGTGCTCCTAATCTTAGCTTGTTACCTGTATAAAAGACACCTGTCCACAGAAGCAATCGATCAGTTTCCTATCTCTCCACCGTGGCCAAGACCAAAGAGCTGCCCAAGGATGTCAGGAACAAGATTGTAGACCTACACAAGGCTGGAATGGGCTACAAGACCATCGCCAAGCAGCTTGGTGAGAGGGTGACAACAGTTGGTGCGATTATTCACAAATGGAAGAAACACAAAATAACGATCGATCTCCCTCGGTCTGGGGCTCCATACAAGCTCTCACCTCATGGAGGTTCAATGATCATGAGAATGGTGAGGAATCAGCCCAGAACTACACGGGAGAATCTTGTTAATGATCTCAGCTGGGACCATAGTCACCAAGAAAACAATTGATAACACACTACACCGTGATCATTGAAATTATACTGACCATTCAAATTATAGACTGATCATTTCTTTGTCAGTGGGCAAAGAATCAGCAGGGGATCCAATACCCCCCCTCACTGTATACTCCATAGAAGGAGGAATGTCCTCACTTACTACTGGCATGATTTACTAAACGAGACGCATCTACACCATCATGTCAGAACATCCGTGGAGATGGTTCAATTAGAATAACCAACACATGTGACTGGTAGAGAAGACGGAAGCCTTAGGGGGCCCCATAACACTATCGCTGAGGTGATGTGTGTTACTGCATTACCATTAAGTGAACCGAAAAAGTGCATGTAGAAACACAAGAAAATTATTATTTTATTGAATAGCCACAGTGAACAAACGCAGATTGAGTCAGTTGACGCATTTCAGCCTAAAAAGCCTTAGTCATAACCCCATAAGCTGGTGGACCCGTCCTCGTAGACAAACCGCCTGGCGGACCCCACTCCTCGTAGATAAAAGGCCAGATGGACCCCTGTCCTCATGGACAAAACGCCTGGTGGACCCCTGTCCTCATAGACAAAACGCCTGGTGGACCCCTGTCCTCATAGACAAAACGCCTGGTCGACCCCTGTCCTCATAGACAAAACGCCTGGTCGACCCCTGTCCTCATAGACAAAACGCCTGGTCGACCCCTGTCCTCATAGACAAAACGCCTGGTCGACCCCTGTCCTCATAGACAAAACGCCTGGTCGACCCCTATCCTCATAGACAAAACGCCTGGTGGACCCCTGTCCTCGTTAACAAAAAACCTGGCAGACCCCTGTCCTCGTAGACAAAAGGCTTGGCGGACCCCTGTCCTTGTTAACAAAAGGCCTGATGGACCACTGTCCTCGTAGACAAAAGGCCTGGTGGACCACACTCCTCGTAGACAAAAGGCCTGGTGGACCCCACTCCTCGTAGACAAAAGGCCTAGTGGACCCCACTCATCGTAGACAAAAGGCCTGCTGGACTCCTGTCCTCATAAGCAAAAGGCCTGGCGGACCCCTGTCCTCATAGACAAAAGGCCTGGCAGACCCCTGTCCTCATAGACAAAAGGCCTGGCAGACCCCTGTCCTCATAGACAAAAGGCCTGGCAGACCCCTGTCCGCATAGACAAAAGGCCTGGCAGACCCCTGTCCTCATAGACAAAAGGCCTGGCAGACCCCTGTCCTCATAGTCAAAAGGCCTGGCGGACCCCTGTCCTCATAGTCAAAAGGCCTGGCGGACCCCTGTCCTCATAGACAAAAGGCCTGGCAGACCCCTGTTGTCATTGAGTAAAGAGAGGGTGAATCTATTGTCATCAAACCTGCGGACAAAGGGGGCAGTATAGTCATCCAGGACAAAGAAGACTACATCCTCGAATCACGCAGACTACTTTCTGATACTAACACCTATGCTAGGCTCCCCAGTGATCCCACATTCCAGTTTTCGCAAGAAGCAACTACACTTATTAACAAAGCCCTTACTGACGAAATCATTTCCAAATCTGAAGCCTCGTTCTTAAAGAAAAACTTCCATAAAGTTCCGTATTTCTACCATTTACCAAAAATTCATAAAGATCTCACCCGTCCCCCAGGCCGTCCCATAGTGGCTGCCATGGAGAGTGTCACCAGTGGCTTCTCCATATATATTGATCAATTTCTCCAACCCCTAGCACAGAACCTCCCTTCCTATATACGTGATGGACCCCATCTACTTGAGATGCTCAAACCCTACACATGGCATAAGAACTACTGGTGGCTTTCACTCGATGTGTCATCACTCTACACATCGATACCCCATGATATAGGAGCCAGGGCTGTCGGGCATTTTTTGGCCAACGATCCCCTCACCAACCCCCGGCAAGCTACACATCGATACCCCATGCAACTGTCTTTGTAGACAAAAGGCCTGGCGGACCCCTGTTGTCATTGAGTAAAGGCCTGGCGGACCCCTGTTGTCATTGAGTAAAGGCCTGGCGGACCCCTGTTGTCATTGAGTAAAGGCCTGGCGGACCCCTGTCTTCATAGAGAAAAGGCCTGGTAGACCCCTGTCCTTGTAGACAAAAGGCCTGGCGGATCCCTCACTCATGTCAGACCAAAGTACTGCAGAGACCTTTTTAACCACTTCAGCCACGGAAGATTCCCCCCCCCCCCCCTTCATGACCAGGCCATTTTTTGAAACGGCACTGCGTTACTTTAACTGACAATTGCGCAGTCGTGCAACGCTGTACCCAAATAAAATTGACGTCCTTTAAATACCACAGATAGAGCTTTCTTTTGGTGGTATTTGATCATCTCTGCGTTTTTTATTTTTTGCACTATAAACAAAAAAAAGAGCGACAATTTTGAAAAAAATAATATTTTTTATTTTTTGCTATAAAACATTCCCAATAAAAATTTTTTTAAAAATCTAATTTCTTCATCAGTTTAAGACAATATATATTCTGCTACATATTTTTAGTAAAAAAAATCCTAATAAGTGTATAATGATTGGTTTGCACAAAGGTTATCGCGTCTACAAACTATGGGATAGATTTATGGAATTTATATTTATTTTTTTATTTTTTACTAGTAATGGTGGCGATGAGCGATTTTCAGCGGGACTGCGACATTGCGGCGGACAAATCTGACACTAACTGACACTTTTTGGGGACCAGTGACACCAATACAGTGATCAGTGCTAAAATAAAATGCACTGTCACTGTACTAATGACACTGGCAGGGAAGTGGTTAACATCAGGGGCGATCAAAGAGTTAAATGTGTTCCCTGGGAGTGTTTTCAAACTGTGGGGGAGATGCTTTTGTCTGGGGGGGGGGAGGGGGTGAACAGAGATCAGTTTTCCTGCTTAGCACAAACACAAGTTCTCCATCTTCCCCTCGGACAGAACGTCGATCGGCCTTGTTAACATAGGCAGACTGCCGCTCTGCCTCTCCTCAAAATGATCGGCGGGCCCCGGCGGCCATCGCGTTCAGCGGACCTGCTGATTGGCTCCCACTGTGTCCAATCACCCAGACCTCGTGCACGAAATCACGTACAAGTACCTGATTTCACGCAGGAGCGCCGCCCTACCGCAGTATGTGGGGCGGTCCATAAGTGGTTAAAGCGCGACATGTTGGGTATCGATTTACTCGGCATAACATCATCTTTTATATTATACAAAAAAATTAGGCTAACTTTACAGTTTTTTTCTTTTTTATTATTCATTAATGTGTATTTTTCCCCCAAAAATTGCGTTTGAAAGACCTAAAATATTGACATAAAATATTACAACAATCGACCTTTTATTCCCTAGGGTCTCCGTAATAAACAAATATATATATACTGTTTGGGGGTTCTAATTTTCTAGCAAACAATACTGATTTTTACTTGTAAACAACAAAATGTCAGAAAAAGTCCGGGTCTCAAAGTGGTTAAGTCGCACGGTTGTGACTGAAAAACATGGAGTGCGACTTGTCCTGCGACTTTAGGCTCCATTCACACTCGTAAGACTTGTTGTGTGACTTTGGACACTAAAATCGCAGTGACAAGTCACACTCCATCAGACGCAGCCTGTGATTTGTTACTGTACTGGCCCGCTGCCGGTACCATGTGATCGCTGTGACAAATCCCAGCAGATCACATGACAATCGTAAACAATGGATGGCTTCCTTTCATGCCATCCATTTGTGTACAATTGTGTTGCTACCTGTGATCACAGCGATCACATGGTACAGACAGGGCCAATCACAACAATACACACTGAATTAATCAGTTTCAATCAATAAAAATGGTTGCTGATACCAGTGAAATTCACTGTTTTAAGCAATCGTGTGTAAAAAAAAAAAAAAAAAAAATCATGATCACTTCCTCAGAGTAGTACAATGTTACTATGGTAACATTATATTAAAAAAAAGTTATAAAAAAAAAAAAATATATAGATAGATATACTGTAGATATAGATAGAGATCTATATATATATATATATATATATATATATATATATATAATTATTATTACTATTATTTTTTAACATACTGTCACTAGTCGGTGTCCCCGATCACCGCCACACTGGTTATATGATGACGCCGTACTGCACTAGTGACAAAATTGTGATCAGTGTTTTAAAAAAAAAAAAAAAAGAAAAGAAAAAAAATGTAACAAAAAAGAAAAAACTATTAAAAATATATAATTTATATAAATATATGTGTATATATATATATATTTTTTTTTTAACATAGTGTCACCAGTTGGTGTGTCCCCGATCACCCCTTATATGATGACGCTGTACTGCACTGGTGACAAAATTGTGATTTTTCTTCATTTCTTCATTTTCCCCTCAAAAAATGCATTCCAGTCCTAATAAACAATAAATTGCAACAGCACCGTTTATTGGCGTTAGATTTTCATCTCATATACCGGGACATACATGACTCTGTCACCTCTGAGCTGTCGTCACGGTCCAGGTAGTTGAAGGTGACCATGGATGATGCCTGAACAGAGATGGTGCTGTCCTTCTGGAGAGGAGATCAGGTGACGGCATTGTCAGGGGGAGAGTCCTGTGATCTTAGTGAGAGAGAATAAATGAATAAATACCCAGAAGCGTTCTACAGACACATATTAGTCAGCATGAGGAATATAGCTGAGGCTGGGGACATGGGGGAAATCCTATAACAGTGATGGCGAAACTTGACACTCCAGATGTTTTGGAACTACATTTCCCATGATGCTTAACTACACTGCAGAGTGCCGGAGCATCATGGGAAATGTAGTTCCAAAACATCTGGAGTGCCAAGGTTTGCCATCACTGGCCTATAACATGTCAGTGCGTTAGAAGACATCCGATGGAGAGAAGGTCACATGGCCGAGGAGTCCTCTGAGAGGTCAGCCAATCAAGTCTGGATGTGATTTCCTCCATTATCCCCAACAGAGTTCTGTCTTCAGACTCATCTAACCCCCCAGAAGCCCTGATGAAGGGGGGGTGCTGTCACCCCGACATACGTTGCTTCTTCATTACGAGTGATTACAACAAATAAAAGATTCTGGGCTCTTAGAATTGGTCATCATGTTTGTATATGTGGATCTCACACTCCAGGCCCCTCTAGGTGGAGGACACTTTGCTTTTCTTAGGATCAGCTTCAGCAGAGCTTCTGTCCTCCATGAGAACTTCACTGACATTCTAGAGACTAAGAATACGATCGCTACAACATGCCTCCGACATACTAAGAGAGGGGTTCCCACCATCCCTGTGCTGAGTTCCCGGGTCTGTACACCTGCTGTGCCCATTATGAGGGGTTCTCACCATCCCTGTGCTGAGTTCCCGGGTCTGTACACCCGCTGTGCCCATTATGAGGGGTTCCCACCATCCCTGTGCTGAGTTCCCGGGTCTGTACACCCGCTGTGCCCATTATGAGGGGTTCCCACCATCCCTGTGCTGAGTTCCCGGGTCTGTACACCCGCTGTGCCCATTATTAGGGGTTCTCTCCATCCCTGTGCTGAGTTCCCGGGTCTGTACACCCGCTGTGCCCATTATGAGAGGTTCCCACCATCCCTGTGCTGAGTTCCCGGGTCTGTACACCCGCTGTGCCCATTATGAGGGGTTCCCACCATCCCTGTGCTGAGTTCCCGGGTCTGTACACCCGCTGTGCCCATTATGAGGGGTTCCCACCATCCCTGTGCTGAGTTCCCGGGTCTGTACACCCGCTGTGCCCATTATGAGGGGTTCCCACCATCCCTGTGCTGAGTTCCCAGGTCTGTACACCTGCTGTGCCCATTATGAGGGGTTCCCACCATCCCTGTGCTGAGTTCCCGGGTCTGTACACCCGCTGTGCCCATTATGAGGGGTTCCCACCATCCCTGTGCTGAGTTCCCAGGTCTGTACACCTGCTGTGCCCATTATGAGGGGTTCCCACCATCCCTGTACTAAGTTCCCGTGTCTGTACACCCGCTGTGCCCATTATGAGGGGTTCCCACCATCCCTGTGCTGAGTTCCTGGGGTCTGTACACCCGCTGTGCCCATTATGAGGGGTTCCCACCATCCCTGTGCTGAGTTCCTGGGGTCTGTACACCCGCTGTGCCCATTATGAGGGGTTCCCACCATCCCTGTGCTGAGTTCCCGGGTCTCTACACACGCTGTGCCCATTATGAGGTGTTCCCACCATCCCTGTGCTGAGTTCCCGGGTCTCTACACACACTGTGCCCATTATGAGGGGTTCCCACCATCCCTGTGCTGAGTTCCCGGGTCTGTACACACGCTGTGCCCATTATGAGGGGTTCTCACCATCCCTGTGCTGAGTTCCCGTGTCTGTACACCCGCTGTGCCCATTATGAGGGGTTCTCACCATCCCTGTGCTGAGTTCCCGGGTCTGTACACCCGCTGTGCCCATTATGAGGGGTTCCCACCATCCCTGTGCTGAGTTCCCGGGTCTGTACACCCGCTGTGCCCATTATGAGAGGTTCCCACCATCCCTGTGCTGAGTTCCCGGGTCTGTACACCTGCTGTGCCCATTATGAGAGGTTCCCACCATCCCTGTGCTGAGTTCCCGGGTCTGTACACCCGCTGTGCCCATTATGAGGGGTTCCCACCATCCCTGTGCTGAGTTCCGGGGTCTGTACACCCGCTGTGCCCATTATGAGAAGGCGATGTTGGGGGGGAGGGGGTGTTGGTGATGGGGGAAGAGTGTAAAGGGGGGTGTTGGTGATGTGGGGGGGGTGATGTGTAGGGGGGGGTGTTGGTGATGTGGAGGGGGGGTGTTGGGGGGGGTTATATGGGGGGAGGGGGGTTATGGAGGTGGGGGTGATGTGTAGGGGGGAAGTTGGTGATGGGGGGGTGTAGAGGGGGGTGTTGGTGATGTATGGGGGGGTGAAGAGGGGGGTGTTGGTGATGTATGGGGGGGGTGATGGGGGGAGGGGGGTTGTGGAGGTGGGGGTGATGTGTAGGGTGGGGGGTGTTGGTGATGGAGGGGGGTGATGTGTAGGGGGGGTTATATGGGGGGAGGGGGGTTATTCTGGTGGGGGTGATGTGTAGGGTGGGGGGTGTTGGTGATGGAGGGGGGTGATGTGTAGGGGGGGTTATATGGGGGGAGGGGGGTTATTCTGGTGGGGGTGATGTGTAGGGTGGGGAGTGTTGGTGATGGGGAGAGGTGTGTGGGGGGGGGGTGATGGGGGAGAGGTGTGGGGGGTGATTGGGGGAGGGGGGTTATGGAGGTGGAGGTGATGTGTACTGGGGAGGGGGGGAGTGTTGGTGATGTATGGGGGGTGATGGGGGAGGGGGGTTATGGAGGTGGGGGTGATGTGTATGGTGGGGGTGTTGGTGATGGAGGGGGGTGATGTGTAGGGGGGGGGGGGGGTTGGTGATGGAGGGGGGTGATGTGTAGGGGGGGTGTTGGTGATGTGGAGGGGTGATGGGGGGTTAAATGAGGGGGAGGGGGGTTATTCTGGTGGGGGTGATGTGTAGGGTGGGGGTGTTGGTGATGGAGGGGGGTGATGTGTAGGGGGGGGGGGGGTTGGTGATGGAGGGGGGTGATGTGTAGGGGGGGTTGGTGATGTGGAGGGAGAGGTGATGGGGGCTTATATGGGGGGAGGGGGGTTATTCTGGTGGGGGTGATGTGTAGGGTGGGGAGTGTTGGTGATGGGGAGAGGTGTGGGGGGGGGTGGTGATGTATGGGGGGTGGTTGGGGGAGGGGGGTTATGGAGGTGGGGGTGATGTGTACTGGGGAGGGGGGGAGTGTTGGTGATGTATGGGGGGGTGATAGGGGGAGGGGGGTTATGGAGGTGGGGGTGATGTGTAGGGGGGGTTGGTGATGTATGGGGGGGTGATGGGGGAGGGGGGTTATTCTGGTGGGGGTGATGTGTAGGGTGGGGAGTGTTGGTGATGGGGAGAGGTGTGGGGGGGGGGGGGGGGGTGATGGGGGAGGGGTGTAGAGGGGGGGTGTTGGTGATGTATGGGGGGTGATGTGTAGGGTGGGGAGTGTTGGTGATGGGGAGAGGTGTGGGGGGGTGATGGGGGAGGGGGTGATGTGGGGGGGAGTGTTGGTGATGGGGAGAGGTGCGGGGGGGGTGATGGGGGAGGGGGTGATGTGGGGGGGAGTGTTGGTGATGGGGAGAGGTGTGGGGGGGTGATGGGGGAGGGGTGTAGAGGGGGGTGTTGGTGATGTATGGGGGGTGATGTGTAGGGTGGGGAGTGTTGGTGATGGGGAGAGGTGTGGGGGGGGGGGGTGATGGGGGGGTGATGGGGGAGGGGTGCTAGGGGGGTGTTGGTGATGTATGGGGGGTGATGTGTAGGGTGGGGAGTGTTGGTGATGGGGAGAGGTGTAGAGGGGGGTGTTGGTGATGTATGGGGGGGTGATGGGGGAGGGGGGTTTATGGAGGTGGGGGTGATGTGTAGGGGGGGTTGGTGATGGGGGGGTGTTGGTGATGTATGGGGGGGGTGATGGGGGGAGGGGGGTTATGGAGGTGGGGGTGATGTGTAGGGTGGGGGGTGTTGGTGATGTGGAGGGGGAGGGGTGATGGGGGGTTATATGGGGGGAGGGGGGTTATTCTGGTGGGGGTGATGTGTAGGGTGGGGAGTGTTGGTGATGGGGAGAGGTGTGGGGGGGGGTGATGGGGGAGGGGGTGATGTGTAGGGTGGGGAGTGTTGGTGATGGGGAGAGGTGTGGGGGGGGTGATGGGGGAGGGGGTGATGTGTAGGGTGGGGAGTGTTGGTGATGGGGAGAGGTGTGGGGGGGGGGGTGATGGGGGAGGGGGTGATGTGTAGGGTGGGGAGTGTTGGTGATGGGGAGAGGTGTGGGGAGGGTGATGGGGGAGGGGGGTGATGTGTAGGGTGGGGAGTGTTGGTGATGGGGAGAGGTGTGGGGGGGGTGATGGGGAAGGGTGTAGAGGGGGGTGTTGGTGATGTACGGGGGGGAGGGGAGTGTAGCAGATATTGGGGGGATCTCACCGTCCTTCCTCTAGGGGGAGACAGTACAGTTGCCCTCACGTGGATGTAATTGCCTCAGAGGAGGGGGGGGGGAGGGGGCGCTAGTCACCTTCCCCTCCCCCGTGTATGGAGGACTCCGGACATCCCTGACCAATCAGCGCGCTCCATGCGCTCCGCTCACCTTCTCCTCGGAGGCGGAAGTCCCTCCCACCCGGCCGGTCTGCACTTGTCGCCATGGTAACCCATATCTCCCTGCGGCAGAGTCAGGCTCAGTAAGCCCCGCCCCCTCTGCAGTTCCGATATTCAGGGTTGGGATCCCGTTTTTAGGAATTATTTTTGGTGATTTGCATTTCTCTGCATTTTGGTAAAAAAAAAAAAAAAACTCAGATTGTTTACAGTTTTTTGTGCTTCCTTACTGCAGGAGCTGCACGCTGCATTCGTGCGGTACCTGGGATGCCTACTTATTGCATTGCTGGTGTTATCTTCATGCCACGCGCCCTCGAAGAGACGGCAACGCCGGAACGCTCCACCGTGCTCACCAGAGATCATCACAACGCCCAAGAAGAGTGAGAAGAGTTTGGAACGCCCCAATCTCTACATCATTGGCGCTGTGCTCACCAGCGATCATTTGGCGAACACCCATGCAGGGTTGGGAACGCCCAATCTCTCCACCGCGGGGGTCGCGCTCACCGGAGATAATCAGCACAGCGCCCAAAAAGTGTTGGGAATGCCCAGTATTTCCATCACAGAGGATCATCACCATACAACCTGAGGAGTTAAAGGTGAAGGTCAAAGTCCTCCTAGAAGTACTGAAGACAGGTCAGATTGCCCAGGAGGAGCTGTGGGATTATCTGACACAACTTCTATTGATGGTCCACAGCCGTGACCCCGAGGTGTCGTCATTTGCGGGGACCACGCTACCTCACTGCCTTCCTCATCTCTTTAGATGGCCCCGCGTGTCACTGCTATGCTGGAGAAGACAATATAGGGCAGCTAAGACAAAGGAAGAGCACCTAGAATGCCTTTACACCCTCCTTCAGAGGAAAGATCTTCTAAAGCCAGCGCTCCTTTATTGCGTAAAGATGTTGTCCCATATTAAGGACACCGATGCGCTTGTTAAATACGTCAGCCAACTAAGAGACACGATCCCTTACTCTGACGTGTTACCTACAGAACTGAGAAGACTCTACATGGATCTGCATACATCTAGCTTAGATGAATGTACCACGAGGAGGGCACAACCCATAATCCATATCCTGAAAGAAAAGTGGCGCTGCCTGGGAACTCCCTGCCAGAAGGGCACCCGATCCATTGATTAGTGAGTTCTGGTAATAGATGGGGCGCCATGCCTAGCTGGGACTTTTGGACACGTGGAGACACTTTTCTCAACAGGTTGACCACAGAAAGGGAAGAGCTTCATGTGCCTTTTTCTCACTTGTCTCCTGGGCCGGGCTAGGACCAGAGGACTTCTTATACCTTGCTGAAGGGGGGGACAGCTTGTCCTTTGGGGGGATTATACTAGGGGACAGACTGACCTGGGGGGGACAGACTGGCCTGAAGGGGATTATGCTGGGAGACAGATTGACCTGGGAGACAGGTTTATATTGGGGGGACAGACTGACCTAGGGGAATTATACTGGGGGACAGATTGACCTGGGGGGAGGAGGAAGGATTATACTATGGGACAGACTGACCTGGGGGGGATTGTACTGGAGGGGACACACTGACCAGAGGGGGATTGTACTGGGGGGGACAGATTGACTTGCGGGGGGGATTATACTGGGGGACAGACTGACCTGGAGGGGAGGGGGAAGGATTATACTGGGGGACAGACTTAGCTAGGGTAATTAAACTGGGGGACAGATTGACCTGGGGGGAGGAGGAAGGATTATACTGGGGGACAGACTTACCTGGGGGGGACACACTGACTAGAGGGGGATTGTACTGGGGGGGGGGCAGATTGACCTGGGGGGGGGAATATTCTGGGGGACAGACTGACCTGGAGGGGAGGGGGAAGGATTATACTGGGGGACAGACTGACCTAGGGGGATTAAACTGGGGGACAGATTGACCTGGGGAGGAGGGGGAAGGATTATACTGGGGGGGGGGGGTTGTACTGGGGGGGACAGATTGACCTGGGAATATACTGGGGGACAGACTGACCTAGGGTGATTTTACTGGGGGACAGATTGAGCTGGGGGGGTTGTACTGGGGGGACAGATTGTCCTACAGTGGGGCGGGATTATACTGGGGGACTGACTGACCTAGGGGGGTTATACTAGAAGGGTTAGAATGACCTGGGGAAGGAAAAGATTTTACTAGGGACAGATTGATCTGGGGTGGATTGTACATGGGGATAGATTGACCTTGTTTGATTTAACCACACCCCTGAAGCCCCTCCCATCATTAACACAATTTGGCCACACCCACTGTTCACTGCTGCATGCTACGGGCACCACATTACTCTTTTTGCTTGGCATTCCCAAAGGTGCCACAGGTTTTTTACAATCCTAGCAACACCCATTGCACAATGAAAACCACACCAACTCTTCACTAAGCACACCACGTTTTTTTTCATGGGGCCCATGTTATGATCTTGCACACAGGCCCACTGATTTCATTGTATTACACTTTGGCACCTGAAGCAC
The DNA here is from genome assembly GCF_042186555.1 of Aquarana catesbeiana. Classification (NCBI taxonomy): domain Eukaryota; kingdom Metazoa; phylum Chordata; class Amphibia; order Anura; family Ranidae; genus Aquarana; species Aquarana catesbeiana. Next base: position 344,231,854 of record NC_133330.1, read on the forward strand.
TTTTGCCCTGTTTTATGTTGTTTTTGTTTGTGTTTTTGCACCTCACTAGACATGTGTAAAAATGTGTTTTGTTTTCTTTTGAATAGATTTGTTATGTTATTAAATTTGTTTCGTTGATTAGTTTCGGAATTCGATAAGTTTTGTTTTCTTTATTCATTTTTCTAACGAATTCCAAATTTGCCGAACAATTAGAATTCAGATCGGTCGAAAAATAATCAACCGATCTTAATTCTGTGTAAAGAATAGCTGGTTGTTAAAGTGGAGTTCCACCCACTTTTACAACTCTTCAGCATCCCTCACTAAACTGTGCACTGTAAACAAATTGGATATTTAAAAAAAAATTTTCTCAGCACCTACTGTATACCTGCTGTATTCATTTTTCACTTCCTCCTCCCTGGCCGCGGCCAATCGCATCATTTCCTGTTTGCAATGCCTTCTGGGAAGGGGCGGCAACTTCCTCTGAAACTGCCGTTGCTATGGAAACCTGACCTGAAACCTATTACACTGCTTGTGCTGCACTGAGCATGTGCGAGATCTGCAAGGATGAGATCCAGGAAGAAATACAGTCTGGCTTCAGATGCCCACGCTTAAGATGGCCACGGCCTGCTGTAAGTTTATAAAATAACAAACTACTGCTATAAACTAACAAAACAGACCTTAGTTTACAGACCAACTTTACTAGAATACATTAAGCTTGTGTATTATAGGGGTATTTTTATTTAAAAAGTATCATTTCGGCCAGAACACCACTTTAAGGAGCGGACCGGGAAGCCGGCTGCCGCGTCCCAACCGATGACTTATCAGCTGAAATGCAAACAAAAGAATGAAAAAAAAAGAAAGAACAAAGAAAAATTTTGGAAAAAAAACAATGTGGGTGAGCTGTTTTTTTCCTCACCCATCCATCATTTGCTATCCATACCAGACGTGTATCCAAGCATGCAGCCCCGCAGGCCAGGAAGGGGGGGGGGATGAGTGAGCGCCCCCTCCTGGACCATACCAGGCCACATGCCCTCAACATTGGGTGGGGTGCTTTGGGCAGGGGTGCACCGCCCCCCCCCCCCCCTTGAAAGCACCCTGTTCACCTGTATTGGTGGGGACAAGGGCCTCTTCCCCCACAACCCTGGCCTGGTGGTTGTAGGGGTCTGCAGGCAGGGGGCTTCTTGGGATCTAGAAGCCCCCTTTAACAAGGGGGCCCCCCCAGATCCCGGCCCCACCCATGTGAATGAGTATGGGGTTCATAGTACCCCTACTCATTCACCAAAAAGTGCTCAAAGGGTTAATAAAAACACAACAGTGTTTGACAAGTCCTTTATTAGATAATATGTAAAATCACTGACCCAAATGGAAAAAAAAAAAAAAATGCTGCTTGCCAAACACGACTGTTCCCGTCCACACAGACAAATGACAGGTAAACGTAGGGGTGGGGGTTACCCGGTGGTGTAACTGGGTGACCCTACCCGTATCTCTACCTCTCATTGGGCGAGTGTCATTCCCGAATGACAGATAAACATGGGGGTGGGGTTACCCGGTGATGTCACTGGGCGATCCCACCCCATAATGACACTCGCCCAATGAGAGGTAGACATGGGGGCAGGTCACCCGGTTGCAGCATACATGTTTACCTGTCATTCGGCTGTGTCCCTGGTCCCTGCATTTTTAAAAAAATAAAGATTTTACTGGGTCAGCACTTATGTTTTTTTTGTTTTTTTAACAAAGGACTTGTCAAACACTGTTGTGTATTTATTAACTTTTCCTTTTTTTGTTGAAAGAGTAGGGGTACAATATGCCCCATATTTATTCACATAGGGAGTCCAGAATCTGGGGGCTCCCTTGTTAAGTCAACCCCCGCACCCCCACAACCACCAAGCCAGGGTTGTGGGGAAGAGGCCCTTGTCCCCATCAATATGGGGAAAAGGTGCTTTGACGGAGGAAAGGGAGCCCCCCTGCCCCAAAGCACCCCTCCCGTGTTGAGGAAATGTGCCCTGGCATGGTTCAGAAGGGGGGGACACTCGCTCGTCACCCCCCCCCCCCCCCCCATTTTCTGGCCTGCAGGGCTGCATGCTCAGATAAGGGTCTGGTATGGATTTTGGGGGAACCCTGAAGGACCTGGTTTGAATGGGGGGGTGGGGGGGGGGGGGGGCGCTGACCGCTGATGAGTCATAAGTTATTAAGGATGTGGTGGCCGGCTTACCAACCCACTCCTTAACAACCAGCTATTCTTCAAAAATAATTCAGATCAGTCGATCATTTTTTGACTGATCTGAATTTGAATCTTCTGGTCCACTGATCTACTCATCCACTGGTCCACTGATCTGCTGGTCCACTGATCTACTCATCCACTGGTCCACTGATCTGCTGGTCCACTGATCTACTCATCCACTGATCTATTCATCCACTGATCTACTCATCCACTGATCTACTCATCCACTGGTCCACTGATCTGCTGGTCCACTGATCTACTCATCCACTGATCTACTCATCCACTGATCTGCTGGTCCACTGATCTACTCATCCACTGGTCCACTGATCTACTGGTCTACTGATATACTCATCCACTGATCTACTGGTCCACTGATCTACTCATCCATTGATCTACCAGTCCACTGTTCTACTGGTCCACCGATCCACTAGTCCACTGATCTACTAGTCTACCTATCTACCTGCAGTCTAATCAGTGCCCACCTGCAGTCTAATCAGTGCCCCCCTGCAGTCTAATCAGTGCCCACCTGCAGCATTGCTCAGTGTCCATCTGCAGCCTTGCCGTTCTATATGCTGTCAGGGATAGGTGGGGACGAGTGCTGCCGAAATAGAGCTGGATCTCCTGTGTCCTCGGCTCGGTGTCACGCTCAGTCCCACCCCTTGGCCCGGATCCTATGATGGACATAACGCCGGTCCAATGCCGGGACATCCATGCTAGGAGATCTGGCTTATTTTGGCAGCGCTCATCCCCTCCTTCCCCTCGGGGGCGGCCTATATCGGCGTATAAAGGGGAAAAAGTAAACTATTATTAAGTATTATTGTTGTACAACAAGGAGAAGAGACGCTTGAGAGGGGATACGATTTCAATTTATAAATACCGGACTGGTGACCCCACAATATACAAATACCGGACTGGTGACCCCACAATATACAAATACCGGACTGGTGACCCCACAATATATAAATACCGGACTGGTGACCCCACAATATATAAATACTGGACTGGTGACCCCACAATATACAAATACCGGACTGGTGACCCCACAATATACAAATACCGGACTGGTGACCCCACAATATACAAATACCGGACTGGTGACCCCACAATATATAAATACCGGACTGGTGACCCCACAATATATAAATACTGGACTGGTGACCCCACAATATACAAATACCGGACTGGTGACCCCACAATATATAAATACCGGACTGGTGACCCCACAATATATAAATACCAGGACTGGTGACCCCACAATACGGAGAAAACGTTTTCGCGGAAGGAAGTTTAACAAGACACGTGGCCACTCATTAACCCCTTCAATACCAGGCACTTTCGCCCTTCTCCTTCCCCAGGCCAATTTTCAGCTTTCAGCGCTCTCGCACTTTCAATAAGAATTGCGTGGTCATGCAACACCCTACCCAAAATGAAATTTTTATCATTTTGTTCACACAAATAGAGCTTTCTTTTGGTGGTATTTATTCACAAATTCGTTTTTTGTTTTTTTTTGCGATATAAGCGAGAAAAACAGAGCGGATATTTAAAAAAAAAACCAATATTTTCTACTTTCTGTTTTAAAACAAATCTAATAAAATCAAATTTTGTCATAAATTTAAGACAAAATGTATTCTGCTACATGTCTTTGGTAAAAAAAAATCCTGTTAAGTGTATAATAATTGGTTTGTGTGATCACAGACATATGTACGCAGATGATCATATACAGATGTCTGCAGATGATCATATACAGATGTGTGCAGATGATCATATACAGATGTGTGCAGATAATCATATACAGATGTACACAGATGATCATGTACAGATGTACACAGATGATCATATACAGATGTACACAGATGATCATATACAGATGTGTGCAGATGATCATATACAGATGTGTGCAGATGACCATTGGGACATATGATTTTACTGTCACATATGAAGAGAACAGGTGTTTTTACTATTTGGGGATATGTCAGGGGACATGTGTGTGGGGACAGTGTTTAGGGGACACTATTTTGGGGACATTGTGATTTTACATTATGTGTGGACACTGGGCCGGTGATCAGTGTGTAAAAAGCTGTAAAAACAAATCATATTCACTGATCACCGGATGGCTTCAGCAATCCGCTCTCTTCTCCTCACTGACAATTTCCGTGTGAGGAGAGGAGAGCCGACCGCCTAGCAACCAGCTCTCTATTTACATCACATGACGGTTGTGATTTGACACAGCCCTCGTGTGATCAGGAGGGCAAATCACAGAGCCCTCCTGCCAATCAGAGATGCCCCGTGTCTGGGAGACACAAGCAAATTGGGATTGCGCCGTTGTGCGGGCACGAGCATGCGCGATCCCCCTCCTTCTGAGGGACGTTCCTGAACATCCACTCAGACGGAGGAAGCGCCCACCCGGCCGTATATGTACAGTGGCCGGGAGGGAGGTGGTTGAGAAGAAAAGAGTTTTAACCTTAAACTACGTAGAGGGTTCTTTACTATAAGAGCGTTAAGGATGTGGAATTCCCTTCCACAGGCGGTGGTCTCAGCGGGGAGCATCGATAGTTTCAAAAAACTATTAGATAATCACCTGAACGACCGCAACATACAGGGATATACAATGTAATACTGACATATAATCACACACATAGGGTGGACTGGATGGACTTGTCTTTTTTCAGCCTCGCCTACTATGTAACTATGTAACTGCTGAGATAAAAACAAATACAAAATATTGAAATCTTTATTAGTTAGGATAAGCAGAACGATGAGATTGCATTGAGAGGGAGGAAGAGATAAGCTGGGTATACATGCCCAGTTTTATTTCATTCAACACTGTTAGATGATAAAAAACGGACAGATCCCCACCCCCACACAAGTGATAGAACTGTAGGGATGTCCTCTGCTTATTATAGTCCAACAGTGGGGACTCCCCCAGGAATACACAGATCAGCGCTGCAGCCATTGGCTTCATGTACTGATCAATGCTGGTTCTCCAGCAGGACTGATCGATGGAAGGTGATCATTAGAGGCGGACTTTGTAGAACAGACAGCGGTACATATGGACTGGGGCCCCATGATTACTTACAGCAGCCCTGTTGGATTAAATCACAAGCACTACCAAGCAGGAAGCACAGCCTGCATATGTAATGTAGCAGATCGGCGGTCTTTATCACCAAGATCTCAGCGCAGTGAGAGATCCCATTAGGATTTCTACCTTTTGGTGTACAGAAGGTTGGAGTCTGAGTATTCGGGGTGAATAGCTGTTAGAGATTCCAACTTACACTTGTATTACCACAGAAAGCCGTGCCCTGAGAATGGACTCCCAGGGCTGAGAACCCCCATATCCTCCATGTTTATATAGAACCCCCATATCCTCCATGTTTATATAGAACCCCCATATCCTCCATGTTTATATAGAACCCCCATATCCTCCATGTTTTTATAGAATTCCCTAAAGAGAAACGCGTCACATAAGATCATTTCCATAGCTCAGATGACATTCACTTACATATGTTAAAGGAAACCCATTCAACGTCCACAGATTCTGTGTGACATCAATAAATAAAGTGTAAATAGCAGGAATAGAAATAATTGGGGGTTTTTTCTCTCCCCAGATGGATACAATGACCCAACCCCCAATGAAATGGGATTGATTCTACTGGTTGAATCCATCAGTGAAGAAACCCAAGTGGTTTCAATCACCACAGAGGCTGGAAAATCACCATTCACCCATAACAAGAAACCACGAGTGGTAGTGATACCATCCACCCAGGATGAGGATGCACGAGTGGTAGTGATTCCATCTTCCAGGAGCCAGCAAATACAAGTGATCACGATTCCATCAACCAAAGGCCAGGAAGTAGAAGTGATAATAGACACCGGGAAGAAGGAGGGAAGATATATGTCAACGTCCACCATGGAGCAGGGAATGCAGATTACAAGACCCACAATGAACAGGAGAATACTGGTGAATGGGACTCCATCCACTATGGACCAGGAAATACAGATGACCCCATCCACTATGGACCAGGAAATACAGGTGACCCCATCCACTATGGACCAGGAAATACAGGTGACCCCATTCACCAAGGAGCAGGAGACACATATGTCATTGTCCACCAAGGAGCAGGGGACAGATATGTCATTGTCCACCAAGGAGCAGGGGACACAAATGTCATTGTCAACCAAGGAGCAGGGGACACATATGTCACTGTCCACCAAGTAGCAGGGGACAAATATGTCATTGTCCACCAAGGAGCAGGGGACACATATATCATTGTCCACCAAGGAGCAGGAGACACATATGTCATTGTCCACCAAGAAGCAGGAGACACATATGTCATTGTCCACCAAGGAGCAGGGGACACATATATCATTGTCCACCAAGGAGCAGGAGACACATATGTCATTGTCCACCAAGAAGCAGGAGACACATATGTCATTGTCCACCAAGGAGCAGGGAATGCAGATTACAAGATCCATGTTGAACAGGAGAGTGCAGGTGAATGTGCCTAAATCCATTATGGACCAGGAAATACAGGTGACCCCAATCACCAAGAACAGGCAAGCACAGGTGTGTCCACGCACCAAGGATCAGTCAATTGAAGTAGGTCTCTCCTTCAAGAATCAGCATACACCGGTAACTCCTCCATACAGCGGCCATGGGGCATCTCCACTAGTCCCATCCAGAAGTGTTATGGTGGAACAGTCATGCGAACTTTCATTGGAAAGATTCACTTTCCATGGAATACTTGGAGAGGGGGCCTTTGGGAAGGTGGTGTTGGCCTCCCATGCTGCCATTCCACAGAAGCTGGCCGTGAAGATTATTAAAAAGCCAAAACTACTTGATCACGATCCCAGCACGGCCACCAAAGAGCGTCAAATACTTTTAAACTACAAGAGCAATCCATATATCACCCATCTATTTGGATCATTCCAGACAAAGGTAAGTCTTTCCGTCTTCCATTTTTCATCTCTTTTCTGTACTGCGCTCCACTACTGATCAGACCCTTAAAATAGGTATTCAAATCACAACCTTGTTGGGAGTCAAAAGGTATACAAGGGTAAGCTTCCCCCCTTCCCCCCGATGATGGTCTTCAGGTCTGGCAATTAGTCCTATAGGCATTGAGTGCTGAATTGGAGGAAGAGGAAGGGAGTTTCACCTTGTGTCCCACACCAGGTTTTCTGAGGCCTCCGGCTGTAGTCGGGGAAGCAGTATAGGTAAGAGCAGAACTCTAGAGCGCCTCCTATACGGCTGGAGGCTGGTTAGGTAAACTTTACATAGTAGAGGATTTCTTTACAGAAACCATTTACTGAGAAGCTGCCATTACTGACCTACTTTGGAAAATGCTAGTAGCCTGGCTGCCTCTAGCCTCAAAATGTTGCCAGCTAGGAGGACAGGAGAAGTCAGCCCTTCTGATCTATGTGGGACTTCCATGATGGTGACCAAAGTATTGAAGTCACTGGATCACCCTAACATCCAGACAAAACTAGTATTGTGATCAGGATAGTCCAGCCATAGCTGCTTATGTATTTTCTCTGTTTGATTTTCCCAAAGTCTTAAAGGAACATCCCACATTGTCTGTTAGTGTGTGTGTCTTCCTATATTTCTCCATAAAGTGAAATCTTATTTGTCTCTAATGTAACCTTTATCTCTTATTTTCACACAGACTCATCTGTTCTTTGCCATGGAATACCTGAGTGGAGGGGACCTTGATAAACTGCTCGTGACGTACAAAGCACTTGACGAGAACATTGTAAGGTAAGTGCAATGACAGGACCATTACGGAGCTGGGGGTGGATGGCCAATGAGAACAGGCAATGACGCAGCCAGGCCCCTCCAACTGAGTCCATCCACACCTCTATGTACTATAGGGGGAAGTCACTTAGCTTTAGATTTTCTTGGTCTGTGATGATTTTGAATGCTAATTCATATTTTTCTTTCTCCTTTCAGAGGTCTCATTGCGGAGATTATTTGTGGACTGCAGTGCCTGCATGCCGGTCAGGTCATCCATAGGTAAGTATTGGATTAGCTGACTAACAATCACCCATTGGCTTCTGCTATTTTATGATGAATCAGGAAGACTTTCCACCAGAGTTCCCAGTTGTGTTGCCTCCCTTAAAGTCTCATTTCATCTGCTGCAGAAGTCTCCCTGCTCATGTCATATTCTGCTTAATGTAACTGTTCACTCTTTTTCTTCACAGAGATCTCAAACCGGGAAACATTCTACTGGATGCCGACGGTCACGTTCGAATAGCTGATTTTGGCTTGTCTGAGATGGGAGTCTCCAAAGTCAATAAGATCACAGGATGTGTGGGTACAATACCATATATGGCCCCAGAGGTAAAATTGGTGATTTCCTGATATTAGACTTAGTTGTAATGCTTATTATGGGATATAGAGAAGAGCTAAAGGGGGTTCCTCATTCATTGAATGGAGAATTCCTCCAGTGGGACCCCCGATTGCTTTCAGTGGGTCTCCAGGCCGGTTCTATATCCAACAAAAGGTGGGAAGTTCTGAGTTGGAGCGGTGTTGGAGCTTCTTTGTGGAGGACATTGAGGCCGGGTGTTGATGAATGGATCTGTCCCGCCCAATTCACACTTATAAATGGGATAAAAGCTCCTGGAGCTGCACACTTGCTGTACTCCTTCTTCTCTTTACCATGGTGAGAGCTTGTGAACAATGAGCTGTTGGGGTCAGTACACCTTTATCTGCCCCCTATAATAGACATAATTTAAGTGTACTTCTAGGCAAGGGTTGGACCCTCTCTTAGGTGTTTCTTGGTGTCTGAGTCCTCATTATGGGAAGTCACACTCTTTATTTGTACTGGTGACCATCGATAGCGAGAAAATGAAGGGAAATGCAAAATGTTAGAGCTGTCCCCAGAACAGGAATAGAGGGAAAGTCTTCCAATGGTGGGTTCAAGACTCTAAGAGTAGAATGGGAGATTTCCTTTGACTTCCTCTTGCATTTCTGGAACAGGAAGTGAACTTTCCCCAATGGTACACAGACAGAAAAATAACCTGGCAGGGGTATTAACCCTTCTGTACTCGATCCTGCTTGAGGTGATTGTAGCCGTATTAGCGCACTTGTAACAAGAACCTTCACATTTTCAGGGCAAGCTTTCGGGGGGGGTGGCTCCTTCTTCGCCCTCTTCTTTGCCCCAAATAGTACTCTTGTACCTTTGAAGAAGGGGCCACATCCCAAAAGCTTATCCTGAAAATTTGGCTGTTAGCATAAATTAAAGAAAAAGTATTTTGGATGTAAATGTACAATATATGTAAATCGCTGCATAAAATTGATGGCGCTGTATAAGAACCCGTAATAAATAAATGGACAGTACTCAATTGTTTTTGTACTCTGTCCAAAACGTTAAAAAAAAGAAAGTTGTGACTATGCGTAAACTTTAAGCCCCTCCTCCAATATTCACAAGCTCCTCCTTAGTTTAATGTCAATTTTAGGACAATTTTAGTCATCCCTGTCCTCTGCCTACAAACTCGCTCATCCTTCTTTCTCTCTCTTATGTTTCTACAGGCCCTTTCAGGTAAACCGTACGACACCATGGCAGACTATTTCTCCCTGGGAGTGATCATATACGAGATGGTCATGGGAACGCATCCTTACGGTGATTACACTAAGAATGCAGGACTACTTCGGAGAGCACACCGTACCTTCACCCCTCCTTTTATACGGGACAGAATGACTCTCATCCAGGACCTCCTATCTAGGGTGAGTATTACCTCCTTCTTCTAACATACAAAACCCTTTCCAGGTTATATACACCTTGTTAGGATTTTAGGAAACACGATTGGACATTCATGTGGGTCTAAGCAGTACTTTCAGCATGCTGACTGCTTAGTGCAGGGGTGCCCCACCCGTGTCCCTCAGAGCCCTCTGATGTGGCCTCAAAACCAGGGAAGCGCATGCCCGGGGTCAGCCAACCCGATGATCGCAATGTGGACCGGCAGTGCAGGAGGCAGGCAGCCGCAGAGGGAGCCGGAGCCGCATAAGCTGATGCTTCCTCTGTAGCGCCGCCTCCTGTCCCAGGCAGGGCTGCTGTTAGAAGTCACGGGGCCCCATACAGCCTATCTGACAGGCCCCTCCCCCACCTCCAAAAATATCAAATGCTATTTTCACTAAAGTGCCATGGCTGTGATGCCATGCTTCTCAGCCCTGGCAGAAATAATACCCTTATCCAGGGCTTTTTTTCAGGGGGAACTTGGTGGAACTCAGTTCCACCACCTCTGGCTCAGACCCTTTGGTGCCTGCTCACCGCAATCACTAGTAAACATAGAAGTCTAGTTTCTGTGTTTACAAGTGACAGCTCTGCACTCTGTATGTAATGCAATCCTGGTATTTAATGCCCCTTTAAGACCCTCCTACTGTTTTCGTGAAATTTGACTGAACACACCCACTATTTGATGTGATTTGGAGGGTGTGTGTAGGGGGAGGGGTTTTGTGGGGCCGTGGTTAAGTTCCAGCACCTATTGTTTGAGAAAAAAAGCCCTGCCCTTATCGATAAATACCTATTCAGTTGACTATAGGGTCGCCACCTTTTCTTCAAGTCAAACCCGAACACTTTAGCAGCGCACAGCAATTTTGTTTTGTAGTATAAACTATACATATATTTTGCCAATAAATAACATTTCTAATCATATGAAGTTAATAACAAGAGTCACCCTTTACATCAGAGTCCAGAGTTCCCTTTCACTGTAAGTGATGCACCGCATACTAAAGCAGGCCATACATGGTCGAATTTTGAACAAATTTTCTTTTCAAAATCAGAAAGTTCTTTTTTTTGTGATCTGATGATGCCACCATTGATTTTAGAAATTTGATCGACCAAGCCTTGAATTTCGCCTCATGTTACTACAGAAAAGAATTTTTATGGCCGGGAATCTTCTTTTCTCTCCATAAATTTTCTTTTCTTATTACATTTCTCGCACAATTCTCCCATCATTAATTAGAAAATCGTTCGTTTTCTAAAAAAATTTCCAACATGTCCGATTCCTTAAATTTGATTGCCGCACGAAAATCGGCCATTGCTGCAGCCCACTAATGGTGCGAAATTCCTACGAAAATTCTTAGATACGGTTTTCAAAAGAAAATTCTTTCGAAATTCGAACCGTGTATGGCCGGCATAACTCATTATGAAATACTTACCTTAGAACGAAGCTCCCACTGGGCCGCCGGTCACCGCTGAGGGAGCTGACATGTTCCCTCGGCGTTTCTTCCGGGTTCTCGGCTCTGGTGCTGTGAGTGGCCGGAGCTGCGGTGGAGTCACTCCTGCGCATGCACGCGGGAGCCCTCCGTTTCCACAAGTTCCATCACGATACGCCGGACCTTCACTCCGCATGCCGCATGACGTCAGCGGCTGCATGCAAGGTGAATATCTCCTAAAACGTACCGGTTTAGGAGATATTCATTTTACCTCCAGGTAAGCCTTATTATAGTACCTTATCATAGGCTTACCTGTAGGTAAAAATGACCAAGCGGACAATGACAACGGCTTTAATGTGTTTAATATATTAGGCATTGTGTATCATCATCCATGGCCCATCTAGATACACATATTGACATTTCTATTGTCCTATATACTCCACTTGCCACTCTCCAAGCACCACTGTATACCCCGACCATTCCAATATAAAACATTTGAACAAGTTCATAATGTTTTTAAAATGATTCTTTTTTAATTCTATTTTTTATTTATTTTTTTACAATTTTTGTTAAACTGCCCTGTTGGGGGGTGGGGGAGCTTTGGTTGAAATATCAGGGGTCTAAACAGACCCCTGATGTCTCACATTTGAGATAGAGAAAAGGGACTGAGAACAGATATTCATCCCTTTCTCTGCAGCCTCAGCTACACTAGATCCACAAGTGTCAGTGATAAGGCAGTACAGCCGGCCCTCCAGCTCAGCAGGTGCCTGGGCCCCCCTTTTTGAAGTGATGGGGCCCGGGCCCAATACAGGAAGGATGGCTGTACTGCCTTATCAGCGGCCCTGGTCCCAGGCAGAGTGATAACAAGTGCTCTCCTCCTTCCAGCAGCCTGGAGAGCGATGCCAGCAGAAGCTGGAAGAGGAAAAGGGAGGTCGGTGTATTAAACAACACATACAATGGGCATATTAGCACCTATAAAAGGGATAACAACTATAAGCTGCTATCACACTGACCCGCAGGTGCAGCGCAGTGAATGGCAGCGAAAGATCATTTTATTTATATATTCTTCATAACAATTCACTGCCAGAAATCTGTTTGATTTTTTGTGAAATACTCAGTTTTTCTTTAAAAATACCCGACCCAATATTACACAATAGGGTCCCATGCTACGACCCGATCCAATATTACACAATAAGGTCCCATGCTACGACCCGATCCAATATTACACAATAAGGTACCATGCTATGACCCGATCCAATATTACACAATAAGGTACCATGCTACAACCCGATCCAATATTACACAATAAGGTACCATACTACGACCCGATCCAATATTACACAATAAGGTCCCATGCTACGACCCGATCCAATATTACACAATAAGGTACCATGCCAGGACCAGATCCAATATTACACAATAAGGTACCATGCTACGACCCGATCCAATATTACACAATAAGGTGCCATGCCAGGACCAGATCCAATATTACACAATAAGGTACCATGCTACGACCCGATCCAATATTACACAATAAGGTCCCATGCTACGACCCGATCCAATATTACACAATAAGGTACCATACTATGACCCGATCCAATATTACACAATAAGGTGCCATGCCAGGACCCGATCCAATATTACACAATAAGGTACCATGCTACGACCCGATCCAATATTACACAATAAGGTACCATACTATGACCCGATCCAATATTACACAATAAGGTGCCATGCCAGGACCCGATCCAATATTACACAATAAGGTACCATACTACGACCCGATCCAATATTACACAATAAGGTACCATACTACGACCCGATCCAATATTACACAATAAGGTCCCATACTACGACCCGATCCAATATTACACAATAAGGTACCATACTACGACCCGATCCAATATTACACAATAAAGTACCATTCTACGACCCGATCCAATATTACACAATAAAGTACCATTCTACGACCCGATCCAAGCATGACATAGTAGGGGGATTGAAAGCAACATCACAGAAGTTGAAATACGTCACTGTCAGAATCCAATATTAAAATGGGTGTTGTACTGTTCACATATCGCTATTGTGGTTTCTTATCGTATTTCTTTCTCCTTTACAGCTCTTAAAGGTTGACCCAGAAAAACGTGAATTCTTCATAACATCAGAAGTCACCCATTCTTCAACACAATCAACTGGACGGAGGTAGAGAAAGGAATATCACCATCACCGCTTACACCAGATATGGTAAGTATACGAATAATGGAGGAGTCCATGTACATTGGGGGGGGGGGTCAGCCCCAGGTTCTTCTTTACTGCACATACATATAAAACGTATGTTATGTACAGAATCCTCACATTTGTCTGTGACTTTACGGTCGCTGCACAATCACATGGTCCGGGGACAATCACATGGTCTGGGACAATCGCATGGTCACATTGTCCGGGGACAATCACATGATCCGGGGACAATCACATGGTCTGAGAACAATCACAAGGTCTGGGGACAATCACATGGTCTGAGAACAATCACATGGTCTGAGAACAATCACATGGTCTGGGGACAATCACATGGTCTGAGAACAATCACATGGTCTGGGGACAATCACATGGTCCAGGGACAATCACATGTACTGGGACAATCGCATGGTCACATTGTTCGGGGACAATCACATGGTCCGGGGACAATCACATGGCCCGGGGACAATCACATGGTCCAGGGACAATCACATGGTCCGGGGACAATCACATGGTCCGGGGACAATCACATGGTCCGAGGACAATCACATGGTCTGGAGACAATCACATGATCCGGGGACAATCACACGGTCTGGGGACAATCACATGGTCTGGAGACAATCACATGGTCTGGAGACAATCACATGGTCTGGGGACTTGTCTGAATGGATTCTGTTTATTCTTGGTGATAATTATTGTGTATGTGTCAGGCACACAGCTTAGACCTGCTTTCATTTACATGGTGATCCCGCCACTAACCCACTTCCTGTCCTGGGGTGACAACACACACTCGCTGCCTCTGTGGAGAAGAAGTGTTGTCACCCTAGCCTGCCTTCCTGATTAGAACTAAAAACACCTGCACCTCTCCTTATCTCTAGTGCATAGAGGGGTGTTGCTTTGTAGTTTACAGACAATAGATGAGAAAGCTGATAAGGATTTTTGAGATCTCAGCTCAGTGCACAGGAACTTAAGCCGGCCTTAGATGGATTGAATCTCGGTCGGTTCAGCAGGGGACCTGTCGAGATTCAATCCATCTATGGGCAGGCTGGTGGTACTGACATTGATCCATCGATCGGGTACAGCCTGTCTGATATTTTGCATGCGATCACTACCAGCGGCTATAGCCACCAGCAGCGATCATTGTGGGAAAAGGTTGAAAGGTTGAAGACTGGGCCCAACGATACACAATACATAAACAACCCAACCTGGGATACGGTATCAATATCTTATGTATTGAAGTGTGTGTGAAATATATATGATAACAGGAACCAGTTGCACCTTTTAAAAAATGTGAATAAACTGCCGTGCAGGATAGCCCCTATAGGGTAGCCACGAAGCACGTCCTATGGTTATGTGATATATGTGCATACACAAAGTGAATAAGTGGCATGTAGGTCCCGGCAGCTACATAGCCAAAAGATGAAACATAATTATATAATGCAACAAATAATGAGTGCCTGGTAGTAGTGCAGCCAACTGACAAAGTGAAAATCCCTATAACCCAGTAAGAATAAAATAAACCACAACCAAGAATATCATGTCAGAGATTCCAAACATAATACCCTGATGCATGAAATATGCCAGAGTACCAACGTGAGGTCACACTTCAAAGGCATGTATGAGTCCGTTACATTGGTGGAAATTGGGTTCACATATAGATGAAGGAATGACAGTTCATATGAGGTGTGAGTCCGGCAATGTTCAGATATATGGCAAAAAATCTAATGGTGACTTGAGTGCTCGCAGTATCCTTAGGTGACTTTTGTGCTCCCCCTCAAGGGTCCCCACTCACCAAATCCAATCACCCCCTACCTATCTGAAGTCAGAGGTGTGCTTCTGGAACAACCATAACAGATATCGTGGCAAATTGGTCGCAGTGACTATATCCATATGCGCATTGCCCCGCTGGGGTGATTGGATATTACACCCATAGCCACCCCCCCAGCAGGAATATTACACCCATACTTCCCCCCGGCAGGAATATTACACACATACTCCCCCCAGAATGAATATTACACCCATACCCCCCCCCCAGCAGGAATATTACACCCATACCCCCCCCAGCAAAAATATTACACCCATACCCCCCCCAACAGAAATATTACACCCATACCTCCCCAACAGGAATATTACACCCATACTCCCCCCAGCAGGAATATTACACCCATACCCCCCCAGCAGGAATATTACACCCATACCCCCCCCAGCAGGAATATTACACCCATACTTCCCCCCGGCAGGAATATTACACACATACTCCCCCCAGAATGAATATTACACCCATACCCCCCCCCCCAGCAGGAATATTACACCCATACTCCCCCCCAGCAAAAATATTACACCCATACCCCCCCAACAGAAATATTACACCCATACCCCCCCAACAGAAATATTACACCCATACCTCCCCAACAGGAATATTACACCCATACTCCCCCCAGCAGGAATATTACACCCATACTCCCCCCAGCAGGAATATTACACCCATACTCCCCCCAGCAGGAATATTACACCCATACCCCCCAAGCAGGAATATTACACCCATACTCCCCCCAGCAGGAATATTACACCCATACCCCCCCCAGCAGGAATATTACACCCATACTCCCCCCAGCAGGAATATTACACCCATACTCCCCCCAGC
This sequence comes from Aquarana catesbeiana, assembly GCF_042186555.1. Taxonomy (NCBI): domain Eukaryota; kingdom Metazoa; phylum Chordata; class Amphibia; order Anura; family Ranidae; genus Aquarana; species Aquarana catesbeiana. Next base: position 344,248,084 of record NC_133330.1, read on the forward strand.
AGGAATATTACACCCATACTCCCCCCAGCAGGAATATTACACCCATACCCCCCCCCAGCAGGAATATTACACCCATACTCCCCCCAGCAGGAATATTACACCCATACTCCCCCCAGCAGGAATATTACACCCATACTCCCCCCAGCAGGAATATTACACCCATACTCCCCCCAGCAGGAATATTACACCCATACTCCCCCCAGCAGGAATATTACACCCATACCCCCCCCCAGCAGGAATATTACACCCATACTCCCCCCAGCAGGAATATTACACCCATACTCCCCCCCAGCAGGAATATTACACCCATACTCCCCCCAGCAGGAATATTACACCCATACTCCCCCCAGCAGGAATATTACACCCATACTCCCCCCAGCAGGAATATTACACCCATACCCCCCCCCAGCAGGAATATTACACCCATACTCCCCCCAGCAGGAATATTACACCCAAACTCCCCCTAGCAGGAGTATTACACCCATACCCCCCCCCCAGCAGGAATATTACACCCATAGTCCCCCCAGCAGGAATATTACACCCATACCCCCCCCCCAGCAGGAATATTACACCCATACTCCCCCCCCCCAGCAGGAATATTACACCCATACTCCCCAAGCAGTAATATTACACCCATACCTCCCCAACAGGAATATTACACCCATACTCCCCCCAGCAGGAATATTAGACCCATACTCCCCCCAGCAGGAATATTACACCCATACCCCCCCAGCAGGAATATTACACCCATACTCCCCCACAAAGACCACTGAATCCGCCGCAGAGACCACTTTTTATCTTAAAGAGAAACGCACATCGTTCCTGAAAATACTGGGGTTAGGGTAGCAGATAACCCCAGTATTTAACGTCAAAGTACCGACATACAGTCACGTTAATTTACGTGAAGTGGTTAGGAGTATCAAGGCGCCAGACACACAGCGATCTATGGGAAGCTTCCCAGCTTGCAATCAGCTGATTTGCCCGTGTTTTGGGAGTGTCCGGGGAGGAAGCGATGCGCCCGCAAACACTCCCACTCTCCAATGATTTGTCTCTGGCCTCCTGTGCTTTATTTTTATTGGCAGGGACCAGAGGACGGTGGGCGGTACTTTTTGCGGCACCCCACTTCTGGTTTCCCGGCTCACTTTGCTGTGGACTGTCTGAGTCCGACCGACTGTGCGAGTTTCCAACGCGTGGTGGATTAGGAAAGCCTGAGCTCAGCTGAGCGGCGTGATTCCAGGCAAGGTAAGGCTAATTTAAGTGTGCCGCAGGACTCAGTCTCTCTCTCCTGACAATGTCCGCCTCTGACAGCCGCGATCCGCCCCTCCACTCCGCACACACTTCCCTGATCGACTCGCACTCATTCTCCAGTCTCTACTCAGACAGTGCACACTGAAGACTGGGCCCAGGCCAAGGAGGATGAGTGGTGCCCGGCTGGACTGGGCACTGGAGCAGCAGGGTGTTAGTGAGTACATCTGTCCTGTGTGGTGTATACAGCTATATACACCCACCTTCTTCCTTCCTATATATAGAGACTCTCTACATACAGGAAGGAAGAAGGTGGGTGTATATAGCTGTATACACTACACAGGACAGATGTACTCACAATTTGTAAATATCTGTGTAGCGTATACAGCTATATACACCCACCTTCTTCCTTCCTGTATATAGAGACCTTCCTCCATCACCACTGACGGCAGATATACATCATCTGTCCTGTTACTGTATATATAGCTATATACAAGACAGATGATGTATATCTGCCGTCAGTGATGGAGGAAGTTCTCTATATACAGGAAGGAAGGTGTGTGTATATAGCTAGCTGTATACAGGACAGATTATGTATACCTGCATAACCTGACCTGTGATGTCGAGCCATATACCCTGACCTGTGATGCTGGGCCGTATACCATGTCCTGTGATACCAAGCTGTATACCCTGTCCTGTGAGGCCGAGCAGTAAACCCTGTCTTATGAGGCTGAGCCGTATACCCTGTCCTGTGATGCCGAGCCATATACCCTGTCCTGTGATGCCGGGCCGTATACCATGTCCTGTGATACCAAGCCGTATACCCTGTCCTGTGATACCGTGCCATATACCCTGTCCTGTGATGCCGAGCTGTATACTGTGTCCTGTGATGCTGTATACTCTGTAATGTGATGCTGTATAATCTGTCCTGTGATGCCGAGCTATATACCCTGTCCTGTGATGCCAAATACTCTGTCCTGTGATGCCGAGCTGTATACTCTGTCCTGTGATGCCGAGCTGTATACTCTGTCCTGTGATGCCGAGCTGTATACTCTGTCCTGTGATGCTGTATACTCTGTCCTGTGATGATGTATACTCTGTCCTGTGATGCTGTATACTCTGTCCTGTGATGATGTATACTCTGTCCTGTGATGCTGTATACTCTGTCCTGTGATGCTGTATACTCTGTCCTGTGATGCCGTATACCCTGTCCTGTGATGCCGAGCTGTATACTGTCCTGTGATGCGGAGCTGTATACTCTGTCCTGTGATGCCGAACTGTATACTCTGTCCTGTGATGCGGAGCTGTATACTCTGTCCTGTGATGCCGAACTGTATACTCTGTCCTGTGATGCTGAGCTGTATACTCCTGACACTATGGGTGAAAGCAAGTGGAATACAGGGGACGGAGTGGGTGGATTCTATAAGAGGTGGGGGTTATGAAAAGTGGAAGCGGTCTAAAAAGCAAGGGGGGGGGGGGGTCTGGCACCCCCCATCCTAAAACTTCACCAGCTGCCACTGTGACCAGGTATTGGTACTTCTCGCAGTGTGGGAGGTGCCAAGTCCTGCTGGAAAATGAAATCAGCATCTCCATAAAGCTGGTCAGCAGAGGGAAGCATGAAGTGCTCTAGAATCTCCTGATAGAGGGCTGCGCAGACTTTGGATTTGATAAAACGCAGTGGACTAACACCAGTAGATGACACGGCTCCCCAAATCATCACTGTCTGTGGAAATTTCACACTGGACCTCATGCAACTTGTATTCTGTGCCTTTCCACTCCTCCTCCAGACTCTGGTGAAAATTTTGCATTTGATTTGGAAATCGTGGACCCAGAGTCTGGAGGAGGAGTGGAGAGGTTATTCACCTTAACACACCTCCCAACTTATTGAGATGGGAATGAGGGACACCTATTAGCAAAGGGATGTAGGCATAGGACTCGCCCCTTGCCACACCCCCTTAAAGGGGAATTAACCAAAAAAATTTAGTTAAACCCACAAGTGTTTTTTTTTTTTTTTTACCTCTACTATTTCTTTATATTGGCTTTTGAAATTTACAAATGTAGCCATTTAGAGATTGGATGAAAGGTTTCGCACTGGGAAAACACATTTTGATAGATAAATAATGCATTTTAACCACCTCAATACTGGGCACTTTCACCCTCTTCCTGCCCAGGCCATTTTTCAGCTTTCAGCTCTGTCCCACTTTGAATGACAATTGCGCAGGCATACAACACTGTACCCAAATGAAATTGTTATCATTTTTTCCCCCACAAATAGAGCTCTCTTTTGGTGGTATTTGATGCGTTTTTTATTTTCTTGCGCTATAAACAAAAAAGAGCGATGATTTTGAAAAAAAAAAGCATTATTTTTTACTTTTTGCTATAATAAATATCCAATTTTTAAAAAAAAAAAAAAACAATTTTTTCCCACAGTTTAGGCCGATATGTATTCTTCTACATATTTTTGATAAAATAAGAAAAACACAATAAGCGTAAATTGAACGGTTTGCGCAAAAGTTATCGCGTCTACAAAATAGGGGATAGATTTATAGCATTTTTATTATTTTTTTTTTACTAGTAATGGCGGCGATCTGTGATTTTTATCATGACTGTGACATTGCAGCGGACATATCAGATACTTTTGACACATTTTTGGGACCATTCACATTTATACAGCGATCCGTGCTATAAAATTGCAATGATTACTGTATAAATGTGACTGGCAGGGAAGGGGTTAACTTGTTCTGGGTGGAACGTCATATGGCGGCTGGGCGGTGCGGCTCTTGTTCTGGGTGGACGTCATATGGCGGCTGGGCGGTGCGGCTCTTGTTCTGGGTGGAACGTCATATGGCGGCTGGGCGGTGCGGCTCTTGTTCTGGGTGGACGTCATATGGCGGCTGGGCGGTGCGGCTCTCGTTCTGGGTGGACATCATATGGCGGCTGGGCGGTGCGGCTCTTGTTCTGGGTGGAACGTCATATGGCGGCTGGGCGGTGCGGCTCTTGTTCTGGGTGGACGTCATATGGCGGCTGGGCGGTGCGGCTCTTGTTCTGGGTGGACGTTATATGGCGGCTGGGCGGTGCGGCTCTTGTTCTGGGTGGACGTCATATGGCGGCTGGGCGGTGCGGCTCTTGTTCTGGGTGGAACGTCATATGGCGGCTGGGCGGTGCGGCTCTTGTTCTGGGTGGAACGTCATATGGCGGCTGGGCGGTGCGGCTCTTGTTCTGGGTGGACGTCATATGGCGGCTGGGCGGTGCGGCTCTTGTTCTGGGTGGAACGTCATATGGCGGCTGGGCGGTGCGGCTCTTGTTCTGGGTGGACGTCATATGGCGGCTGGGCGGTGCGGCTCTTGTTCTGGGTGGACGTTATATGGCGGCTGGGCGGTGCGGCTCTTGTTCTGGGTGGACGTCATATGGCGGCTGGGCGGTGCGGCTCTTGTTCTGGGTGGAACGTCATATGGCGGCTGGGCGGTGCGGCTCTTGTTCTGGGTGGACGTCATATGGCGGCTGGGCGGTGCGGCTCTTGTTCTGGGTGGAACGTCATATGGCGGCTGGGCGGTGCGGCTCTTGTTCTGGGTGGACGTCATATGGCGGCTGGGCGGTGCGGCTCTTGTTCTGGGTGGACGTCATATGGCGGCTGGGCGGTGCGGCTCTTGTTCTGGGTGGACGTCATATGGCGGCTGGGCGGTGCGGCTCTTGTTCTGGGTGGAACGTCATATGGCGGCTGGGCGGTGCGGCTCTTGTTCTGGGTGGAACGTCATATGGCGGCTGGGCGGTGCGGCTCTTGTTCTGGGTGGAACGTCATTTGGCGGCTGGGCGGTGCGGCTCTTGTTCTGGGTGGAACGTCATTTGGCGGCTGGGCGGTGCGGCTCTTGTTCTGGGTGGAACGTCATATGGCGGCTGGGCGGTGCGGCTCTTGTTCTGGGTGGAACGTCATATGGCGGCTGGGCGGTGCGGCTCTTGTTCTGGGTGGAACGTCATTTGGCGGCTGGGCGGTGCGGCTCTTGTTCTGGGTGGAACGTCATATGGCGGCTGGGCGGTGCGGCTCTTGTTCTGGGTGGAACGTCATATGGCGGCTGGGCGGTGCGGCTCTTGTTCTGGGTGGAACGTCATATGGCGGCTGGGCGGTGCGGCTCTTGTTCTGGGTGGACGTCATATGGCGGCTGGGCGGTGCGGCTCTTGTTCTGGGTGGAACGTCATATGGCGGCTGGGCGGTGCGGCTCTTGTTCTGGGTGGAACGTCATATGGCGGCTGGGCGGTGCGGCTCTTGTTCTGGGTGGAACGTCATATGGCGGCTGGGCGGTGCGGCTCTTGTTCTGGGTGGACGTCATATGGCGGCTGGGCGGTGCGGCTCTTGTTCTGGGTGGAACGTCATATGGCGGCTGGGCGGTGCGGCTCTTGTTCTGGGTGGACGTCATATGGCGGCTGGGCGGTGCGGCTCTTGTTCTGGGTGGAACGTCATATGGCGGCTGGGCGGTGCGGCTCTTGTTCTGGGTGGACGTCATATGGCGGCTGGGCGGTGCGGCTCTTGTTCTGGGTGGACGTCATATGGCGGCTGGGCGGTGCGGCTCTTGTTCTGGGTGGACTTCATATGATGGCCTCCCAGAACGACCGCTCTCTCGCCCCATCGCGGCCATGACGTTTCCTACCCCGATCTGTGTAAAGAGCCGTGGCCGTGGCTCTTTAACCATGTGATTGGCTGTGTCCAATCACAGCGAGTCACATGTAAACATGGAAATGCCGGTAATCAGCGCTCCTCGCCTCACACTGACAGAGTGTGAGGAGAGGAGAGCCGATCAGCGACATCTCCTCACAGGGGACAGCTAGGGATGTAATCAGGGCACTGATCATTAATACCCTGATTACAATTAAGTGCCCACCACTGCCAGCAATCAGTGCCAACCAGTGCCCACAATTGCCACCAATCTGTGCCCAAAAGTGCCAGCAATCAGTGGCCATTAGTGATACCAGTCAGCACTGGCTATCAGTGCTGCCCATCACTGCTGCCCATCACTGCTGCCCATCAGTGCCGCCTATCCATGCTGCCTATCTGTGCCCACCAGTGCCACCTATCTGTGCCCAGTGCCTCCTCATCAGTGCCACCTCATCAGTGCTCATCAGTGCCACATATCAGTGCCCATAAGTGTGGCATATTCGTGCCACTTCATCAGTGCCCATCAGTGAAGGAGAAAAATTACTTACTTACAAAATTTAATGACAGAAACAAAGATTTTTTTTTTTTTTTAATTTTGAAGGAAAAAATTAAAAACCCAGAGGTGATAAAATACCACCAAAAGAAAGTTCTATTTGTGCGAAGAAATCGATAAAAATTTCACATGGTTACAGTGTTGTATGACCGTGTAATTGTCATTCAAAGTACGACTGCGCTGAAAGCTGAAAAGTGGCCTGGGCAGGAGGGGGGGGGGGGGGGTAAGTGCCCGGTACAGAACGGGTTAATGAATGGATGATGGGTGTAAATGGGTCTCCAAGGAAAGACCTAAATAGATGAAATACGTATGTGGGAGCGGGTTTATCTGCCAAAGGATCTGGATTTCTGTCCATCCAGTCCTGAGATTTACACAGCTCTGTCACACAGCGGGTGAATTATACCACTCACAGTTAGTGCAATATTGAGGTTTTTTTCTCTCCAGGAGGCCGTCGCCATCTCTGCTCAGGCAACATCCGGGGGTCACCCTCTACTTCCTGGAACTCAGACGCCGGCTCAGAGAGCCATTTAAATCCTGATGCCTCTGCAGTTCTTGGCTGTGTTCACAAATGTCTGACACAGATGGGCCCCCTGCTGCAGCCTCTCACCTTGGGACTGGATACAAAATACAATGTACAGCCTGGGAACCAATGCGGGGGTTGATGTGTATTATGTCACCTCCGGGGGCCACAACTGTCCTTCATTGGATGGCGTAGCCGAGGATGCAGCTATTTAACCCCTTCAATCCCCAACACCCCCCCCCCCATTCCAGGCCAATGTTCAGCTTTCAGCGCTGTCACACTTTGAATGACAATTACGCGGTCATGCTACACTGTTATCATGTGAAATTTTTAGAATTTCTTTCACACAAATAGAGCTTTCCTTTGGTGGTATTTATTCACCACCGGGGGGGTTTATTTTTTCTAAATAAACAAAAAAAGACAGAATATTTTGAAAAAAAAAATGCGTTTTTCTTTATTTGTTATAAAATTTAGCAAATATATCATCTTTCTTCATAAATTTAAAATAATAATATATAATAATACTATAATTTAATATTTATAATAATTATATATAATAATAATATAATTTATAATGAATAATCTTTCTTCATAAATGTATAATTTATAATAATAATAATAATATATAATAATACTATAATTTATCATTTATAATAATTATATAAAATAATAATATAATTTATAATAAATAATTCTTCATAAATTTCATAAATTTATATATTTACACATAATAATACGCTCGCCCATCAATCACCCACCAGGCCCCCTGCCAGCCCTGCACTTACCCCATCCAGGTCGTGGCATCGTCGGCTCCTCCCCTCCCCACGTCTCCTCCCGAGTCCTGGCGGTCGCTTGTCCTCCCAGCCAATCAGGACTTAGGACTTGTGGCCAATCGGGTCTCAGGACCCGCTTCCTGATTGGCCGGGAGGAGAAGCAGTAAGACATTAGCGAATAGAGCCCCCCCCCCTTTTTTAAGCCAATTAGAGCCTCTGGTTTTAATCATGTGCTTCAAAAACAAAAAAAAAACTCATTGGAATCCATGCGTCCGGCACCCTGCATGTAGATTAGGGGGCCGGGTGCATGGATTAAGGGGGCGGCGCCCTGGTCCAGCCGGATCTAGAACAGTCCCGTCCAGCCTATAGTCAAATGACTGGTTACCCAGTCATTTTCTTTCAAGAAAAAAAAAACAAAAATTTGAAAGGATGAAAATCCGAAAATTCTAAAAAATTAATTAACTAACTAATAATAACTAACTATCAAATTATAGGTATTGGAATTCCCTTTCAAATTTGGCTGTTAGTGAGCGTAACGAATACGAATTAATCCGAAATTATGAATTATCCGAAATAATGAATGCCGCATCTAAACAAATGGAACGGATCGAAAAATAATAATAAATGATAATAAAAAGTTTTTATTTTTATTATTTATTATTAATTTGTTACATTCTATTCGTTTAGATGCGGCATTCGTTATTTTGGATAATTCGTAACTTCGGATAAATTTGTATTCTTATGCCCCGTACACACGATCGACATTGATCGGACATTCCAACAACAAAATCCATGGATTTTTTCCGACGGATGTTGGCTCAAACTTGTTTTGCGTACACACGGTCACACAAAGTTGTCGGAATTTGCGAACGCCAAGAACGCGGTGACGTACACCACGTATGACGAGACTATAAAAGGGCAGTTCAGAACCAAGCGCGGCACCCTTTGGGCTCCTTTTGCTAATCTCGTGTTAGTAAAAGTTTGGTGAGAGACGATTTGCGCTTTTTCAGACTCGTGGTTTTCAGATCGTTTTCTGCCGTTCAGTTTGTGCTTGTGGGTTTGTATCTGCTCTTCAGTGCAGCGAGTTCTCATTGACTTGTCATTGTGTTCTTGTTCATTCGTTACTGTTCTTCAGGTCGCTCTTCACAGGCCTTGCTGTTCTTCAGTGCGTTCTGTTACTTCGTTCTGAGCAGCCGACCGTTTTCTAGCCATGTTGCGTATGCGTACTCCTCGTAGAGTTCGTGCTGTGCGGGGGCTTGGTGTTGGGGTCCTGACCTTGACACAAGTCCAGTCCATGAACAGGGTGGGGAGGAGTTCATGGACCAAGAATTGGTTGCTTCAGCGTGACCAGTTCTCTCATATGCCTTTGCTCCGTGAGATCCGTGAGAATAATCCTGATGATTTCAGGAACTTTCTCAGGATGACGGACCCCGTGTTTCACCGTTTGTTGGCTTCGCTGGCCCCCTATATCAGCAGGCAGGATACCTGCATGAGGCAAGCCATCACTCCGGAGCAGAGGTTGGTCGCCACCCTGCGGTACTTGGTGACGGGGAGAAGCCTGCAGGACCTCAAGTTCTCGACAGGCATCTCCCCCCAGGCTCTGGGAATCATTATCCCAGAGACCTGTTCTGCCATCATCCAGGTCCTGCAGAAGGAGTATATGAAGGTAAGATTTATCCTTTAATATCACATTTTATTGTATAGAATGTTTGATAATATATTGTATTTCTTTCCTCATTCCCTAATGACCATGATTGGAATATGCTGTGAATGACTCCTTTGTCCTCATGCATGCTGGATTTTTATGAGGTTTTTTTTGTCCTTCATACATATTTGCCTTCACTTACCTCCCCAGCATGCACTGTAGCACCTGTGTGGCCCCCTAATAAAAAGGGTGTTCTTGTGTCCCACACTAGTGCTCCAGCGTCCCGATGTGTAAACAGCTGCTGAGTGTCCTCTCCTTACACAGAATCTAGTTTGCATTTCAATCTAGTTACCAACCCATCTAGACAACAAAATTATTTTAAGAGAAGTAGACCAGAAAAAATGTATTTAAATGCATCTGGACAAAACATGGTGTTTTATTGGTCGAACGAACAATGTTTCCTACGAACTAATAATGTGCCCATGAACATGAAAGTTGACATTTTAAACTGTACAACAGTAAAGAAAAGCACATGGAGCAGCACGAATGTTATAAAAATAACGAATAGGAACACAGGACAACTACTTACTTTTTTACAGCACTCTCCTGATCCTTCTATACTGATCGTGCTCCCTTAATTTGAGGTCCGACCACAGCTTCCTCAGTTGATCCTTGGATCGACGTACCCCAAAATTATGCTGCAGACTCTTCGCAACTTTAGTCATGATCTTGGCCTTTCTGACATTGGGGTTGGGGTAAGGTCCATACTTGCCGTCATAGTCGGTCCTTTTCAAGATGTCCACCATCACCAACATTTCCCCAAAGGACATATTTGAGGCCTTAAATCGTCTCCTCCGGGATCGTGACGTTTCTGGCTCCGGGCTTTCCTCCTCCTTCACCTCGTTGGTGTAATTATCAGACACCTGCTCTGTATCCGCCATGTGCTCTTCCCCCACTGCGCCGAACGAGAAGGGGCAGGGAATAGACTAGAAAGAACGTCAGGGGGGGCGGAGTTTCACGCATGCGCAGTGTATATAAAGCGTAACACGCGTGCGTAGTACGTACGATCTGTGAGTGGAGGAAGGAGTATCGCAGGCGCCAATCGTGATAACGAAGGTAACATTTAAACTTGGGCCTATACTGCTTATAGATTGAGGCCTATATTAGGACAAGATCAGGAGAGCAGAGCCTGACATTAGGGTTTGTCTTGTGTTGTGTCTTGCATAGAAAATGGATATATTGAAGGATCAGGACTTTATAACCATATTCATTGATATGTTCAGGGAGCTGCCCTGTCTGTGGCAGGTAAACCACCCACATTATAAGAACCAAACAAAGAGGAAGGCAGCGCTGGATCAATTGCTGGAAATTGTGAAGCCGGTGATCCCCACGGCAGACATCCCCTATTTGAAGATCTTAATTGGTGGCCTGAGGAGCACTTATCTAAGGGAGCGCAAGAAGGTCCAGGATTCCCCGAGATCAGGAGCAGCAGATGACATTTATCTGCCCAGGCTGTAGTACTATGACAGGCTGCATTTTCTGGCAGGTCAGACTGAACCCGAGTCATCACTCTCCAATCTTCCTTCCACACTTCCGTCCCCCTCAGCTGAGGCTTCTGACGTCCAACCTGGGCCTTCCAGGCAACAACATGTGGAGGAGCCCAGCTTGAGCCAGGTATAGCATTCTTCTAAATATTTCTGGTTGTCAAATTAATGATGTTAAATAGATGTTAGGTTGGATTCCTAATTTATGATTGTGATTGATGAACCAAAAACTAAAATGATGTCCCTTTTTCATACACAGGAAAGTCTCAGCCAGGAGGTGGCCGGCTGAGTAGGCTGCCCGATACCCAGGTCCCTCCCCTCCGCCTTCAAAGAAAAAGTGGCAGGAAGAGGAGTAACCTAGAGGAGGCTGCAATTGGCCTATTTTGGAAGGCTACTGAGGCCCTCAGAACACCCCACAGTGTGGAAGAGGATTTTGCTGACAGCCTGCAAAATGCAGCAAATGAAGGAGGGCCAACGCCTCTTATGTGAGTTTCTCATTTTAGAAGCACTAAATAAGGGGTTGAGGGGCCAACTCACATGCCAAAGCCACATTTGTGAGCTCACCCAGGGTCCTCGTCCTCCTCCTCCTCCTCCTCCAGGTCCTCCTCCTCCTCCTCCTCCAGGTCCTACTCCTCCTACTGCCACACCTCCAACAGCAGAGCCACAGCCAGGAAGGAAGCGTTGAAGGAAGACCAGAGAGTGATGGCCCTGGGTTCAGTCTGGTCTGGCAAAAGATGCAGGCTCTTGTATGACCACAGCCTGGGGACATACATGTCATCTGCTGCTGTTCTGGATCTCTTGGACTTCTGGACCAGATTGTACTCCCTTATATAAGGACTCCTCAGGCCACCAATTTTGCAGGAAAATAATTGATGTGTGCCCTGGGGGCCAAAGGCTTCGCCAGTTTCTGCTGTTTATCCAGCGTTGCATCCCTCTTTCTTTGGTTATGACCCCTTAATAAATTTTTGGTTTGATTTATTATACTCGCCTATGTGTGTTTTCATTCAAAAAGGACAGTTTGTTTGTGAGGAGGCAGGTACACTTCAAAAACACAATGTGAAATTAACAAGAGACACCAACAGCAAGCAATCTCCTTGAGATTAAATAATACAAGATAATAATGGTGTTGTGGTAACTTGACACACAAAACACACCCAAAAATATTCTGGAGTTCAAAAAAAAAAAAAAAACACAAGATCAGGCGTTAAAAAAATCCCAAAATAATTATTTAATCTAAAAACATCAAAAAAAATTTTTTTTCGGTAGATGTGACAAATAAAAATATTATATTTATGAAATCACGATAAATAATAAAGAAAGAAGTTTGTAAGAACTCTGTGTGAATATGAGCAGCAAAACTACTTCATTATAACTAGCATTATAAAGAAGAAGAGAGTGCGCTGCATTAAACTATTTAAAACATTGCAGCGTGACGAAAGTGCTATATCCATTCCGAACGCTAATTTTACCAGACCGAGCTGTTCCGTCTCTGAATTTATTCTGAGCATGAGTGGCACTTTGTGCGTCAGAATTGTCCACACACGGTCGGAATTGACGCGATCGGATTTTGTTGTCGGAAAATTTTATAGCCTGCTCTCAAACTTTGTGTGTCAGAAATTTCCGATGGAAAAAGTCCGATGGAGCACACACACGGTCAGAATTTCCGACAACAAGCTCCAATCGCACATTTTCTGTCGGAAAATCCGACGGTGTGTACAGGGCATTAGTGTACTGTGTCCTCTGCACAGTGTGCACCTAAAGCTACCTGAAGAAAATTGGCGGTGTTCTTCTGATCCTATTAGTACCACAGGCAGGCAGCTGCAGTATTTACAGTTAGTGTACTGTGTCCTCTGCACAGTGTGCACCTAAAGCTACCTGAAGACAATTGCTGGTGTTCTCATACTAATAATACTACAGGCAGGCAGTTGATTCTGCTAGCTGCAGTATAATCAGTATATATATACATCCAAGCTTTGTGCAGCTACATCTCACTGCAGGCCATTAGTATGTCTGGAAGGCCAACAAGGAGAGGCAGACAGTCACAAGCCAATAAAAGAGGGCAAGCAGGCTCTGTGTCTAGAGGTAACAGTGCTGGTCGTGGAGACGGTGCATCCTCATCAGAACGTGGCCGTGGGACACGCTTGTCCTTTTTTTCAGCAGCTGGCCATGTTGAGCCGCAACATGCCGAAGACTTTGTAGAGTGGATGACCAAGCCGTCCTCATCCTCCTCATCCTCTCTCACCCAGGCTCAGGATACTTTGTCTGGTAAAGCAGCTGCCAACGCGGCCTCTTCCCTCAGCTCAATGGCATCAGTCACTCCTTCCCTAGCCCCACCATGTCCTCCTGAGGAGTCCCCCGAACTGTTTGACCACAGTGTTGGGTACATGCTCCAGGAGGATGCCCAGCGTTTTGAAGGCTCCGATGATGGTACCCAGCTAGAGGAAGGCAGTAACGAGAGCCCAGAGAAAGGGGGTGCCCAAAAAGGACAGCAATCTGGCAGCCATGTTCCCCCAGCTGCAGCATACTGCCAGCTTTGCTCCAGTGATGAGGAGGGAGGGGATGATGAGGAAGTCACTGACTCCATGTGGGTGCTTGATAGGAGAGAGGAGTAGGAGGAGGCACATCTCCAACGAGGCAGGATGCCCTCCAGGGGCCAGCTTATGCTGTCTCTGCACGTTATTCCAAAAGTTCTTTGGTGTGGGCCTTTTTTGAGATGAGTGCATCAGATCGCACTGCTGCTATTTGCAACATATGTCTCAAGCGTATCTTGCGTGGCCAAAACATCACGCGCTTGGGCACCACATGCTTGACCAGACATATGTCGACCTGCCATGCAGTTTGATGGCAAGCGTACCTAGAAGACCCACACCAAAGAACAAAAAGGACCTCTCCTTGCTCCTCATCAGCTGGGATCTCCAACCCCACTATACCTTCAGTCCTCTCTGAAACCTGCACTGAGAGGAATGAAGGTGTTGAATTAGGTGTGTCACAGCCAAGTACTTGTGGGCAATCTGCTATCGGTACACCAACGTCAGATTGTACCAGGCAAATATCCCTGCCCCAGCTGCTGCACCGCCGAAAGACGTTCGCTCCCAGCCGTCCACATGCCCAGCGGTTGAATGCTAGCTTGGCTAAATTGCTAGCACGTCAACTGCTGCCTTTTCAGTTGGTAGACTCTGCCCCCTTCCTTGAGTTTGGGAACCTGCCACTGAGGAACCGCACATTCCACAAACGCCACTTTTTCTCACGGAAGTCGATTCCGGCTCTCTACCGGCATGTGGAAGGCAATGTCTTGGCCTCGCTGGACATGGCGGTCAGCGGTAAGGTGCATATTACCGCTGACCCATGGTCCAGCAGGCATGGACAGGGACGTTACCTATCTTTCACCGCACACTAGGTGACCCTCTGGCAGCTGGGAAGGATGCAGGACAGGGTGTAGTAGTGTTGGAGGTTGTTCCGCCACCACGCCTCCAAAATTCTACTAGTGGTGATTCTGCCACACCTCTCTCCCCCCCCCCCCCCCCTCCTTTTCTTCTTCCTCCATGGCCTCTTCCTCTGCTCCGTAGGCATTCAAGGGGCTACGCAAGCACGCAGGCAAAAAGATGCCATGAGGTGCTTGAGCTGGGGTGCTTGGGGGACAAGAGCCACACTGGGGCAGAGATTCTGTCAGCTCTGCAGAGACAGGTTCAGAGGTGGTTGACGCCACGCCAGCTTAAGCCAGGAATGGTGGTTTGCGACAATGGCACCAACCTCCTCTCCGCCCTCCGACAGGGACAACTGACCCATGTGCCCTGTTTGGCTCATGTCCTTAACTTGGTGTTGCAGCCGTTCTTGGGCAGGTACCTGGGCTTACAGGATGTCCTGAGGCAGGCCAGGAAAGTCTGTGTGCATTTCCGCAGTTTATATAATGCCAGTGCTCAGTTGGCTGACCTCCAAAAGGAATTTAACCTGCCCAAGAACCGCCTAATCTGTGGCATGCCCACCAGATGGAACTCAACGTTGGCCATGCTGCAGCAGCTGCACACGCAGCAGAGGGCCATCAATGAGTACCTGTGCGACTATGGCACCAGGACAGGGTCAGGGGAGCTTGTTTTTTTTCCCCACGCCAGTGGGCTATGATCAGGGATGCATGCACTGTACTGTCAAGATTTGAGGAGGCCACGAGGATGGTGAGCAGTGACAGTGCACGCATCAGTGACACTGTCCCTCTTGTCCACCTGTTGGAGCACACGCTGCGTGGAATAATGGACAGGGCACTTGAGGCAGAACAGAGGGAGGAAGAGGAGGACTTCCTTACCTCTCAAGGCCCCCTTTATCCAGACAGTGTTCTTGCATGCCCGTCGATCACACAGGAAGAGGAGGAGGAGGAGAATTGTGTCAGCATGGAGGTGGAGCCTGGCACTCAGCATCAGCAGCAGTCTTTAAGGGATCATTGACAGTCCGAAGAAACCCATGGACTTGTACGTGGCTGGGACTGGGTGGCTGCAGATCATGTTGTCCTTAGTGACCTAGAGGACTCTGGACCGAATGCCTCAGCAAACTTACGCTGCATCGCCTCCCTGATCCTGCAAAGCCTGCGGAAGGATCCTCGTATTTGTGGTATCAAGGGGAGGGATCATTACTGGCTGGCAACCCTTCTTGATCCACGTTACAAGGGTAAGGTTGCGGACCTTATCTTGCCGTTGCAGAGGGATCAGAGGATGAAACATCTTCTGGAGGCCCTGCAGAACGGTTTGTGCAACGCGTTTCCAGAGCCTGGGGGGTTACAATTTCCTGGTCCTCCTGGACAATGTGTTGCTGAGGCTTCGGTCAGTCACAGAAGGAGCGGTGGAGAAGGTGGCCATCTGACCAATGCGTTCAGACAATTTTTTAGTCCGCAGCCCCAAGGTATGATCGGTTCCAGCATGCATCGCCAGCGTCTGTTTTACATGGTGCAGGAATACCTAGGGGCAAGATCTGACTTGGACACCTTTCCCATCGAAAATCCTCTGGGTTACTGGGTCTTGAGGATGGATCACTGGCCAGAGCTTGCACAGTTTGCAATTGAGCTACTGGCCTGTCCTGCATACAGCGTCCTTTTTGGAACGCACATTCAGTGCTGCTGTAGGCTTTGCAACCGATCACAGGGTGCGTCTGTCCACCAAATCGGTCGATTGGCTGACCTTCATAAAACTGAATCAGTCTTGGATCACCAGCTACCAAGCACCTGATGCTGATGTAACCCAATATTTTTTTTTTTAATGTGAGATTCCTTCAAGACTGCCTATGCTGATGCTGAGTGACTATACTGTTATGCACCAGTGGCTAAGGCCCAATTTTTCTGCCCCTGTTTAACAGGGGCGTATAATTACAATTTTTGATGGAATACTTTGCAGCAGGGCTCATTCCTCCGCTCCAACTAGAGTATCTGTGAGGGGTTGCAGTGTTGTGGCACCAGCACCAGAGCCCAAGGCCCACTTTTTTCAGCCCCTGTTTAACAGGGGCGTATAATCACAATTTTTGATGCAATACTTTGCAGCAGGGCTCATTCCTGCGCTCCAACTCTAGCATCTGTGAGGGGTTGTAGTGTGGTGGCAGCAGTGCCTAAGGCCCAATTTTTCTGCCCCTGTTCAACAGGTGCATGTAATTACAATTCTTGATCTAATATTTCACAGCAGGGCCCGTTCCTGCGCCCATCGAGAGTAACTGTGAGGGCTTACAGTGTTGTGGCAACACCAACACCTAAAGCTCCAATTTCTGCAGAGTATATAGGGCAGGCTCCTACTTTCAAACATGCAACTTACAAAAGACTCCTACTTGCAAACGAAAGGAGACAACAGGAAGTGAGATGAAATCTACCCCTAGGAAGGGAGATTCTCTCCTGTAAGAGTTAATATGGGATGCTTTATCACCAATCCTTGTTTCACTAAAAAAACCCAAATTGTCAAAAAACATTTGTTATTGGGACAGAAAGTGAGGTGAAATCTTCTGAAGAGGGGCACAGACAGCAAAACAAATGTTACAGTGGTGATAACCCTTCCCTATGTTTTCCAAAAAGCTTAAAAATAGATTTTTTTTGCTGGAGCTACACTTTAAAAATGTATCAGTTCAAAATTACAAACAGATTCTACTTAACAACAAACCTACAATCCCTGTCTTGTTTGCACCGCCTGTATACTGCTGTTCAAAGTATATAGGGCCTGGGGGCCCCAAGCCTTTCCTTTTTTTAATTTGCGTGCAGGGTTCCCCTTAATATCCATACAAGACCCAAAGGGCCTGGTAATGGACTGGGGGGTACCCATGCCGTTTGTCTCACTGATTTTCATTCATATTGCCAGGACCCGACATTACATTAAAGCTGCAAGCAGTTTTAAATGACTTTTATTCCTTTAAAAATGTCATTTTGTGCAGGGACTGTTCTAAGCATGGGAAACACGCGCCACTTTACAGGCATACTATAGACACCCCCCAGGTACGATATTTAAAGGAATATTTCACTTTTTTTTCCACTTTAAGCATCATTAAAATCACTGCTCCCGAAAAAAACGGCTGTTTTTTAAAACTTTTTTTTGCATTGATACATGTCCCCTGGGGTAGGACCCGGGTCCTCATCCCCTTTTTAGGACAATAACTTGCATATTAGCCTTTAAAATTAGCACTTTTGATTTGGAAAGTTCGAGTCCCATAGACTTTAACGGGGTTCTAAAGTTCGTGCGAACTTTCGGTCCGTTCTCAGGTTCTGGTGCGAACCGAACAGGGGGGTGTTCGGCTCATCCCTAGTAACCAGTACAATACGGTGTCATCATATAACTGGTGTGAGGTGATCAGGGTGTCACCAGTACAGTACAGTGTCATCATGTAACTGGTGTGAGGTGATCAGGGTGTCACCAGTACAGTACAGTGTCATCATATAACTGGTGTGAGGTGATCAGGGTGTCACCAGTACAGTACAGTGTCTTCATATAACTGGTGTGAGGTGATCAGGGTGTCACCAGTACAGTACAGTGTCATCATATAACTGGTGTGAGGTGATCAGGGTGTCACCAGTACAGTACAGTGTCATCATATAACTGGTGTGAGGTGATCAGGGTGTCACCAGTACAGTACAGTGTCATCATATAACTGGTGTGAGGTGATCAGGGTGTCACCAGTACAGTACAGTGTCATCATATAACTGGTGTGAGGAGATCAGGGTGTCACCAGTACAGTGCAGTGTCATCATATAACTGGTGTGAGGAGATCAGGGTGTCACCAGTACAGTACAGTGTCATCATATAACTGGTGTGAGGAGATCAGGGTGTCACCAGTACAGTACAGTGTCATCATATAACTGGTGTGAGGAGATCAGGGTGTCACCAGTACAGTACAGTGTCATCATATAACTGGTGTGAGGAGATCAGGGTGTCACCAGTACAGTACAGTGTCATCATATAACTAGTGTGAGGTGATCAGGGTGTCACCAGTACAGTACAGTGTCATCATATAACTGGTGTGAGGTGATCAGGGTGTCACCAGTACAGTGCAGTGTCATCATATAACTGGTATGAGGAGATCAGGGTGTCACCAGTACAGTACAGTGTCATCATATAACTGGTGTGAGGTGATCAGGGTGTCACCAGTACAGTACAGTGTCATCATATAACTGGTGTGAGGAGATCAGGGTGTCACCAGTACAGTACAGTGTCATCATATAACTGGTGTGAGGAGATCAGGGTGTCACCAGTACAGTACAGTGTCATCATATAACTAGTGTGAGGAGATCAGGGTGTCACCAGTACAGTACGGCGTCATCATATAAATGGTGTGAGGTGATCAGGGAGTCACCAGTACAGTATAGTGTCATCATATAACTGGTGCGAGGAGATCAGGGTGTCACCAGTACAGTACGGCGTCATCATATAACTGGTGTGATGTGATCAGGGTGTCACCAGTACAGTACAGTGTCATCATATAACTGGTGTGATGTGATCAGGGTGTCACCAGTACAGTACAGTGTCATCATATAACTGGTGTGAGGTGATCAGGGTGCCACCAGTACAGTACACTGTCATCATATAACTGGTGTGAGGTGATCAGGGTGTCACCAGTACAGTACAGTGTCATCATATAACTGGTGTGAGGTGATCAGGATGTCACCAGTACAGTACAGTGTCATCATGTAACTGGTGTGAGGTGATCAGGGTGTCACCAGTACAGTACAGTGTCATCATGTAACTGGTGTGAGGTGATCAGGGTGTCACCAGTACAGTACAGTGTCATCATATAACTGGTGTGAGGAAGACAGGGTGTCACCAGTACAGTACAGTGTCTTCATATAACTGGTGTGAGGTGATCAGGGTGTCACCAGTACAGTACATTGTCATCATATAACTGGTGTGTGGTGATCAGGGTGTCACCAGTACAGTACAGTGTCATCATATAACTGGTGTGAGGTGATCAGGGTGTCACCAGTACAGTACAGTGTCATCATATAACTGGTGTGAGGTGATCAGGGTGTCACCAGTACAGTACAGTGTCATCATATAACTGGTGTGAGGTGATCAGGGTGTCACCAGTACAGTACAGTGTCATCATATAACTGGTGTGAGGTGATCAGGGTGTCACCAGTACAGTACAGTGTCATCATATAACTGGTGTGAGGAGATCAGGGTGTCACCAGTACAGTACAGTGTCATCATATAACTGGTGTGAGGTGATCAGGGTGTCACCAGTACAGTACAGTGTCATCATATAACTGGTGTGAGGTGATCAGGGTGTCACCAGTACAGTACAGTGTCATCATATAACTGGTGTGAGGTGATCAGGGTGTCACCAGTACAGTACAGTGTCATCATATAACTGGTGTGAGGTGATCAGGGTGTCACCAGTACAGTACAGTGTCATCATATAACTGGTGTGAGGTGATCAGGGTGTCACCAGTACAGTACAGTGTCATCATATAACTGGTGTGAGGTGATCAGGGTGTCACCAGTACAGTACAGTGTCATCATATAACTGGTGTGAGGTGATCAGGGTGTCACCAGTACAGTACAGTGTCATCATATAACTGGTGTGAGGTGATCAGGGTGTCACCAGTACAGTACAGTGTCATCCTATAACTGGTGTGAGGAGATCAGGGTGTCACCAGTACAGTACAGTGTCATCATATAACTGCATAGTTGCCAACATTGTAAAAAAAATTTTGGGACACTTTTTTGGCTGTAGGCGGAGTCACACTATAATTAGGGGCGTGGCATGCATTTGTAGGCGTAGCATAGGGAAAAGAAAAAATGTGCCGTGCCAGAAAATGGGCGTGGTTTACGTGAAATAGTGGGCGTGTCTTAAATGGGTGTGGCTCAAAAGGGGTCTGGTTAGAGTCTGACATGAATGAGGGATGGAGAGGGAAAGGGGGAAAGGGGGGTAGAGGGAGAGGAATGGAGGGACAGCAGACCCAGATCCTACACCACAATAGCAATGTGTATTCCAGAGTTTAACAATCAGCAGATAAAGATACTCAAAAGACCTGGTGTTAGCGCTTCAATCATCCCGGCACCATGGTTGTTATGGTGTCAGGATGATTGAAGTGCATTATTTCTATTATTACATTGTAATATAGAATGAAATTATTCAACTCACCATAATGCAGAATCAGTGGGACCCCTGAGCGTGTCAACTGCCACCAGATGCCATCAGGTGCCCCCAGCAGAGTTCGTCCTTACATCAGGTGCCCCCAGCAGAGTGCCTCCTTACATCAGGTGTCCCCAGGACAGTACCTCTTACATCAGGTATCCCCAGTACAGTACCTCTTACATCAGGTGTCCCTAGTACAGTACGTCTTACATCAGGTGCCCCCAGCAGAGTGCCTCCTTACATCAGGTGTCCCCAGTACAGTGCCTTATACATCAGGTGTCCCCAGGACAGTACCTCTTACGTCAGGTGTCCCCAGGACAGTACCTCCTACGTCAGGTATCCCCAGGACAGTACCTCCTACGTCAGGTGTCTCCAGGACAGTACCTCTTACGTCAGGTGTCCCCAGGACAGTGCCTCTTACATCAGGTGTCCCCGGGACAGTGCCTCTTACATCAGGTGTCCCCGGGACAGTGCCTCTTACATCAGGTGTCCCCGGGACAGTGCCTCTTACATCAGGTGTCCCCGGGACAGTGCCTCTTACATCAGGTGTCCCCGGGACAGTGCCTCTTACATCAGGTGTCCCCGGGACAGTGCCTCTTACATCAGGTGTCCCCGGGACAGTGCCTCTTACATCAGGTGTCCCCGGGACAGTGCCTCTTACATCAGGTGTCCCCGGGACAGTGCCTCTTACATCAGGTGTCCCCGGGACAGTGCCTCTTACATCAGGTGTCCCCGGGACAGTGCCTCTAACATCAGGTGTCCCCGGGACAGTGCCTCTAACATCAGGTGTCCCCGGGACAGTGCCTCTAACATCAGGTGTCCCCGGGACAGTGCCTCTAACATCAGGTGTCCCCGGGACAGTGCCTCTAAGATCAGGTGTCCCCAGGACAGTGCCTCTAAGATCAGGTGTCCCCAGGACAGTGCCTCCTACATCAGGTGTCCCCAGGACAGTGCCTCCTACATCAGGTGTCCCCAGGACAGTGCCTCCTACATCAGGTGTTCCCAGGACAGTGCCTCCTACATCAGGTGTCCCCAGTACAGAGCCTCTTACATCAGGTGTCCCCAGTACAGTGCCTCTTACATCAGGTGTCCCCAGTACAGTGCCTCTTACAACAGGTGTCCCCAGTACAGTGCCTCTTACATCAGGTGTCCTCAGTACAGTACCTCTTACAACAGGTGTCCCCAGCGGAGTGCCTCTTACGTCAGGTGTTCCCAGCGGAGTGCCTCTTACGTCAGGTGTCCCCAGCGGAGTGCCTCTTACGTCAGGTGTCCCCAGCGGAGTGCCTCTTACGTCAGGTGTCCCCAGCGGAGTGCCTCTTACGTCAGGTGTCCCCAGCGGAGTGCCTCTTACGTCAGGTGTCCCAGCGGAGTGCTTCTTACGTCAGGTGTCCCCAGCGGAGTGTTGGCTGCAGATGGAGTGTTGGCTGCAGTCTAGCTACATCTCCTCAAGAGTGGTGACAAGTGGGGAGAGGTATGTGGGTGGAGGCATGGTGACTTGGGGTGTTACAGGCTGACTTGGGGAAGGGTGGAGGCAGGGTGGTGATTTGGGGGTGCAGGCATGATGGTGACCTGGGGGGTGCAGGCATGGTGGTGACTAGGTCGGAGGGGGTGCAGGCATGGTGGTGACTAGGCTGGAGGGGGTGCAGGCATGGTGGTGACTAGGCCGGAGGGGGTGCAGGCATGGTGGTGACATGGGGGGGAGGGGGTGCAGGTATGGTGGTGACATGGGGGGGAACAGGTATAGTGATGACATGGGGGAGGGGGGTGCAGGTATGGTGGTGACATGGGGGGGAGGGGGGTGCAGGTATGGTGGTGACATGGGGGGGAGGGGGGTGCAGGTATGGTGGTGACATGGGGGGGAGGGGGGTGCAGGTATGGTGGTGACATGTATGGTGATGACATGGGGGGAGGGGAGTGCAGGTATGGCGGTGACATGTATGGTGATGACATGGGGGGAGGGGGGTGCAGGTATGGTGGTGACATGGGGGGAGGGGGGTGCAGGTATGGTGGTGACATAGGGGGAGGGGGGTGCAGGTATGGTGGTGACATGTATGGTGATGACATGGGGGGAGGGGAGTGCAGGTATGGCGGTGACATGTATGGTGATGACATGGGGGGAGGGGGGTGCAGGTATGGTGGTGACATGTATGGTGATGACATGGGGGGAGGGGGGTGCAGGTATGGTGGTGACATGGGGGGGAGGGGGGTGCAGGTATGGCGGTGACATGTATGGTGATGACATGGGGGGAGGGGGGTGCAGGTATGGCGGTGACATGTATGGTGATGACATGGGGGGAGGGGGGTGCAGGTATGGTGGTGACATGGGGGGGAGGGGGGTGCAGGTATGGTGGTGACATGGGGGGGAGGGGGGTGCAGGTATGGTGGTGACATGGGGGGGAGGGGGGTGCAGGTATGGTGGTGACATGGGGGGAGGGGGTGCAGGTATGGTGGTGACATGGGGGGGAGGGGGGTGCAGGTATGGTGGTGACATGGGGGGGAGGGGGGTGCAGGTATGGTGGTGACATGGGGGGGAGGGGGGTGCAGGTATGGTGGTGACATGGGGGGGAGAGGGGTGCAGGTATGGTGGTGACACGAGAGGGGGGTGATGGTGATATCTTGATATCTGGGGGGTGATGGGGGAGGGGAGTAGAGGGGGGGTGTTGATGATGTGGGTGGGGGGTGGAGGGGTGTAGAGGGGGTTGTTGGTGATGGGGGAGGGGTGTAGAGGGGGGTGATGTGTGTGGGGGGGTGATGGGTGTAGAGGGGGTCGTTGGTGATGTCTGGGGGGGGTGATGGGGGAGGGCTGTAGAGTGATAGTGATGGGGGAGGGGAGTGTAGCAGAGATTGGGGGGATCTCACTGTCCTTCCTCTAGGGGGCGCAGGCAGTGCAGTTGCCCTCACATGGATGTAATGGCCCCATACATGGCCGCTAGCCATCCTCCCCTCCCCCGTGTATGGAGGACTCCGGACATCCCTGACCAATCACCGCGCTCCATGCGCTCCGCTCACCTTCTCCTCAGGGGCGGAAGTCCCTCCCACCTTGCCGGCCTGCACGTGTCGCCATGGTAACCCATTTCTTCCTTCGCGAGTATCAGGCTCCATAAGCTCCGCCCTCTATGTAGCTTTGCCCGTGGTCATGTGACGCGCTATACTGTGACGTCAGAACACAGCTTAGCTTGTTTACAGGAGTGCGGGGAAGGGAAGAGCTCAGGTCTTCGGAGACAGTGAGGAGTGAAGACGTGTTTTCTGTGCTCTGTGATTAATTATCAGTCTATTCCCTGTGATTTCTCATACACAGGATTGTTATACATTTGTAGGAATTATTTAGGAATTATTTTTGCTGATTTGCATTTCTGTGCATTTTGGTAAAAAGAAAAAAAAAAAGCGTATTTTTTACACTTTTACAGTTAGTTGTATTTGAGTTCAGTTTCTGCTTTCCAGCATCATGTGCTACCTGCAGGAGCTGCACACCGCGTTCATGCTGGTGTTATCTTCATGCCGCGCGCTCTGGAAGAGACGGCGACGCCGGAATGCTCCACCTATGGCGCCGTCCTCACCAGAGGCCATCACCGTAACTCCCAAGAAGAGTTTGGAACGTCCAATCTCTCCACCACTTGTGCCATGCTCACCAGAGATCATCAGCACAATGCCCAAGAAGAGTTTGGAGTGTTCAGTCTCTCCACCGCTGGTGCCGGACTCACCAGAGATTATCACCACAATGCCTAAGAAGAGTTTGGAACGTCCAATCTCTCCACTGCTGACAGTATGCTCACCAGAGATCATCACCACAACGCCCAAGAAGAGTTTGGAGTGTTCAATCTCTCCACCGCTGGTGCCGGACTCACCAGAGATCATCAGCACAATGCCCAAGAAGAGTTTGGAGTGTTCAATCTCTCCACCGCTGGTGCCGGACTCACCAGAGATCATCAGCACAATGCCCAAGAAGAGTTTGGAGTGTTCAATCTCTCCACCGCTGGTGCCGGACTCACCAGAGATCATCAGCACAATGCCCAAGAAGAGTTTGGAGTGTTCAGTCTCTCCACCACTTGTGCCATGCTCACCAGAAATCATCAGCACAATGCCCAAGAAGAGTTTGGAGTGTTCAGTCTCTCCACCGCTGGTGCCGTGCTCACCAGAGATCATCACCACAACGCCCAAGAAGAGTTTGGAGTGTTCAATCTCTCCACCGCTGGTGCCGGACTCACCAGAGATCATCAGCACAATGCCCAAGAAGAGTTTGGAGCATCCAAACTCTCCACCGCTGGTGCCGTGCTCACCAGAGATCATCAGCACAACGCCCAAGAAGAGTTTGGAACATCCAATCTCTCCACTGCTGACAGTATGCTCACCAGAGATCATCACCACAACGCCCAAGAAGAGTTTGGAGTGTTTAATCTCTCCACCGCTGGTGCCGGACTCACCAGAGATCATCAGCACAATGGCCAAGAAGAGTTTGGAGTGTTCAATCTCTCCACCGCTGGTGCCGTGCTCACCAGAGATCATCTGCACAATGCCTAAGAAGAGTTTGGAGCATCCAATCTCTCCACTGCTGGTGCCACACTCACCAGAGATTATCAGCACAATGCCCAAGAAGAGTTTGGAGCATCCAAACTCTCCACCGCTGGTGCCGTGCTTACCAGAGATTATCACCACAATGCCTAAGAAGAGTTTGGAACGTCCAATCTCTCCACTGCTGACAGTATGCTCACCAGAGATCATCACCACAACGCCCAAGAAGAGTTTGGAGTGTTCAATCTCTCCACCGCTGGTGCCGGACTCACCAGAGATCATCAGCACAATGCCCAAGAAGAGTTTGGAGTGTTCAATCTCTCCACCGCTGGTGCCGTGCTCACCAGAGATCATCAGCACAATGCCCAAGAAGAGTTTGGAGTGTTCAATCTCTCCACCGCTGGTGCTGTGCTCACCAGAGATCATCAGCACAACGCCCAAGAAGAGTTTGGAACGTCCAATCCCTCCACCGCTGGTGCTGTGCTCACAAGAGACCATCACTACGACGCCCAAGAAGAGTTTGGAACTTCCAATCTCTCCACCGCTGGTGCTGTGCTCACCAGAGATCATCAGCACAATGCCCAAGAAGAGTTTGGAACTTCCAATCTCTCCACCGCTGGTGCCATGGTCACCAGAGATCATCTGCACAATGCCCAAGAAGAGTTTGGAACGTCCAATCTCTCCACTGCTGACAGTATGCTCACCAGAGATCTTCACCACAAAGTCCAAGAAGAGTTTGGAGTGTTCATTCTCTGCACCGCTGGTGCCGTGCTCACTAGAGATCATCAGCACAATGCCCAAGAAGAGTTTGGAGCGTCCAATCTCTTCAACGCTGGTGCCGTGCTCACCAGAGATCATCTACACAATGCCCAAGAAGAGTTTGGAACGTCCAATCTCTACGCTGCTGACAGTATGCTCACCAGAGATCATCACCACAACGCCCAAGAATAGTTTGGAGTGTTCAATCTCTCCACTGCTGGTGCCGTGCTCACCAGAGATCATCAGCACAATGCCCAAGAAGAGTTTGGAGCGTCCAATCTCTCCACCGCTGGTGCCGTGCTCACAAGAGACCATCGCCACAACGCCCAAGAAGAGTTTGGAACGTCCAATCTCTCCACTGCTGGTGTCATGCTCACCAGGGATCATCTGCACAACGTCTAAAAAGAGTTGGGAATGTCCAAACCTTTCATCATGGAGCTTTATCAACATGAGACCTGAGGAGCTTGAGAAGAAGGTCAAAGTCCTCCTAGAAGGACTGAAGACAGGCCAGGTTCCCCAGGACCACAAGGAGGTTGTTTATAAGTATATTAAGCAAGTGATGCGCTTTAGGGAGGATATGATGAAAGAGGTTGTGTCTGTAGTCGTGAAGGACATGTTGGAAGCAGAACGGGAAAGCTGCAAAGACATAGAACTCTACATCCTCATACTACTCTATGAGTTGGTTGGAAGCCATATAAATCAAGAGACCTATGAGGACCTTGGGTCTGGTATATGCATATCGAACAAGGTCTACAGGTGCATGAAGAACTTTTTGAGCTGCTCCCAACTGCACAAGAAGCGGGTGGCCACCACTTTCATAGCAGAGCTTCTGGCTAATGCTATGGAGCTGAGCGATGAGGAGCACAGGTTTTTAATGGCCAAAATGATCGACCTGCTCAGTGAATATGACCCAACCATCTTGTTTTCTGCCCTGGACTGCATACAGCACTTGCTCCAACAAAGTCCAAAAGTGGCAGCTAAGTTCAAGAATGAACTTACTAAGGCTCTGACAAAGCAGATCCGTCCTCACCAGTCCTTAATGAACACCAAGCTGATGGACACGGCCTTGGCTTCAATAGATCTGTTCAAGAGGAGGTTCAAGAGTAAAGTGCTCAAGGAGCTCCTCAAAGTAGTCGTCAAGCATGTAGACAGCTTTGGCACCAAGACTCAGCTGAGTGCCATCAAGCTGGTTGACGCTGTTGTTCAAAAATTCAAATCTTGTCTCTGCAGCTCTATAGCTGATGTGTTGTGGGAGCATATGACGCTACTTTCACTGAAGGTCCACAGCTGTGACCCCGAGGTGTCGTCATCCGCGGAGACAATGCTACGTCACTGCCTTCCTCATCTCCTTAGATGGCAACCCGTGTCACTGCTATGTTGGAGAAGACAATATAGGGCAGCTAAGACAAAGGAAGAGCGCCTAGACTGCATTTACAGCCTCCTTCAGAAGAACAATCTCCTAAAGCTAGAGCTCCTTTTTTGCGGGAACATATTGTCTGATATCAGAGACTCCGATGCACTTGTTAGATTTGTTCGCCAACTAAGAGACACGATCCCTTACTCGGACCTGTTAGCTACAGAACTGAGAACTCTCTACATGGAACTGCATACATCTAGCTTAGACAAACATACAGCGAGAAAGGCACAACACGTAATCAAAATCCTGAAAGAAAAGTGGCGCTGCCTGGGAACGCCCTGCCAGAAAGGCACCGAATCCGGGGATTACTGGTGGTAGGCGGGTGCCATGCCTAGCTGGGATTTTTGGCTTGTGGTGCCCCAGAACGCCCAAGAAGAGTTTGGAATGTCCAGTCTCTCCACCGCTGGTGCCATGCTCACCAGAGATCATGAGCACAAAGCCCAAGAAGAGTTTGGAGCATCCAATCTCTCCACCACTGGCATCGTGCTCACCGGAGATAATGCCCAAAAAAGTGTTGGGAATGCCCAAACCTTTTATCACTGAGGTTTATCACTATGACACCTGAGGAGCTTGAGAAGGTCAAAGTCCTCCTGGAAGGACTGAAGGCAGGCCAGGTTCCGCAGGACCACAAGGGGGTTATGTGTGTATACTGGGGAGACAGACTGACCTAAGGGGTAGGGGGGATTGTACTGGAGGGGACAGACTGACCTGAGAGGGATTGTACTGGGGGGGACAGATTGACCTGGGGTTGATTATACCGGGGAACAGACTAATCTGGGGGAGGGGAAAGGATTATATTGGGGGACAGACCGACCTGGGGGGATTATACTGGGGGGACAGCTTGACCTGGGGG
Organism: Aquarana catesbeiana; assembly: GCF_042186555.1. Classification (NCBI taxonomy): domain Eukaryota; kingdom Metazoa; phylum Chordata; class Amphibia; order Anura; family Ranidae; genus Aquarana; species Aquarana catesbeiana. The sequence goes on from NC_133330.1 coordinate 344,276,138, forward strand.
GGATTACACTGGGGGCAGAATGACCTGAGTGAGGGAAGTATTTTCCAGGGGGACAGACTGACCTTGGGGGGGGGTTATACTGGAGGATAGACTGGCCTAGTGGGATTATACTGGAGGATAGACTGACCTAGTGGGATTATACTGGAGGATAGACTGACTTAGTGGGTTTATACTGGAGGATAGACTGACCTAGTGGGATTATACTGGGGGGACAGATTGACCCAAGGGGGAGGGGGAAAGATTATACTGGGGGACAGACTGACCTAAGGGGGGGGTTGTACTGGAGGGGAAAGACTGACCTGAGAGGGATTGTACTGGGGGGGCAGGTTGACCTGGGGGGGAGGGGGAAGGATTATACTGGGGGACAGACTGACCTAAGGGGGAGGGGGTTGTACTGGAGAGGACAGACTGACCTGAGAGGGATTTTACTGGGGGGACAGATTGACCTGGGGGAAGGATTATACTGGAGGATAGACTGACCTAGTGGGATTATACTGGGGGGACAGATTGACCTGGGGGAGGGGGAAGTATTATACTGGGGGACAGACTGACCTAAGGGGGAGGAGGGGATTATACTGGAAGGGACAGACTGACCTGAGAGGGATTGACCTGGGGGGGAGGATTATACTGGGGAAGAGACTGACCTGGGGGGACAGATTGACCTGGGGGAGGGGGAAGTATTATACTGGGGGACAGACTGACCTAAGGGGGAGGGGGTTGTACTGGAGAGGACAGACTGGCCTGAGAGGGATTTTACTGGGGGGACAGATTGACCTGGGGGAAGGATTATACTGGAGGATAGACTGACCTAGTGGGATTATACTGGGGGGACAGATTGACCTGGGGGAGGGGGAAGTATTATACTGGGGGACAGACTGACCTAAGGGGGAGGAGGGGATTATACTGGAAGGGACAGACTGACCTGAGAGGGATTGACCTGGGGGGGAGGATTATACTGGGGAACAGACTGACCTGGGGGGACAGATTGACCTGGGGGAGGGGGAAGTATTATACTGGGGGACAGACTGACCTAAGGGGGAGGGGGTTGTACTGGAGAGGACAGACTGGCCTGAGAGGGATTTTACTGGGGGGACAGATTGACCTGGGGGAAGGATTATACTGGAGGATAGACTGACCTAGTGGGATTATACTGGGGGGACAGATTGACCTGGGGGAGGGGGAAGTATTATACTGGGGGACAGACTGACCTAAGGGGGAGGAGGGGATTATACTGGAAGGGACAGACTGACCTGAGAGGGATTGACCTGGGGGGGAGGATTATACTGGGGAACAGACTGACCTGGGGGGACAGATTGACCTGGGGGAGGGGGAAGTATTATACTGGGGGACAGACTGACCTAAGGGGGAGGAGGAGATTATACTGGAGGGGACAGACTGACCTGAGAGGGATTGACCTGGGGGGGGGATTATACTGGGGAACAGACTGACCTGGGGGAGAGTAAGGATTATATAGGGGGACAGACTGACCTGGGGGGATTATACTGGGGAACAGATTCACCTGGTGGGGGCGGTATTATACTGGGGAACAGTTTGACCTGGGGGGGGTTATACTGGGGGGCATAATGACCTGAGGGAGGGAAGGATTTTACTGGGGGACAAATTGACCTGGGGGGATTGTACTGGGGGACAGACTGACCTTGTTTGATTTAACCACGCCCCTGAAGTCCTTCCCACCATTAACACAATTTGGCCACACCCACTGTTCACTGCTGCATGCTACACGCACCACATTACTCTTCTGCTTGCCGTGCCCAAAGGTGCCCCAGATCTTTTACAATCCTAGCAACACCAATGGCACAATGAAAACCACACCCAGTATTTATTTAAGCAAGCAATGGGGCCCATGTTATGATCTTGCGCACAGGCCCACTGATTTCATAAAACACCCCTGCATTGTATTTGTACTTTGGCACTTGAAGCACTTTTCCCCTTTTTTATGTTGTTTTTATTTATGTTTTTGCACCTATACACTGCACTAGACGTGCAGAATGGAAAAATTTGTTTTGTTTTGGATAGATTTGTTATGTTACTAATTTTGTTTTGTTGATTCGTTTCGGAATCCGTATGGTTTTGTTTATTCATTTTCTTACGAATTCCAAATTTTCGGAACAATTCAAATTCGGATTGGTCAATCATTTTTGGAATGAAGAACAGCTGGTTAAGGAGCAGGCCGGGAAGCTGGCCGTCGCGTCCTTAACAACCGATGACTCATCAGGTTTCCCCGCTAAAAGCTGAAATGTAAACAAAAGAGTGCCAGAAATGAAAAATTCAGGGAAAAAAAACAGCGTGGGGGTCCCCCTTACATCTATATTTGGATTGGGGATGTGTCACAAACCATGAAATCAGACCGAGACAGAAATACAGTTAAATCACACTTGTTTAATAATAAAAGTAAATAGAACAAATGTAGTCAAAACATAGCCAGAGTTCAAGAGCCGGAACGGATAGTCAGACAAGCCAAACGTCAGGGAGCCGGAGATGAGCGTAGTAAAACAGCAAACAGGATCTGGAGCCAGAAGGCATGTCAGCCAAACAAGTCTTTAACAGAAATGCAGGAGATAGTCTCTGTGATGTTGACCAAGGCAATGGCAGAGATCCTCTGGACTGGACGGCTTAACCACTTGCCGACCGCCTCACGCAGATATACGTCTCCAGAATGGCACGGGCAGGCAAAATCACGTACCTGGTACGTGATTGCCTTCCCGCGGGCGGGGGGTCCAATCGGACCCCCCCCCCCGGTGCCAGAGGCGGTCGGCTCTTGTTTGCGGGCAATGAGAGGTGAGGGGGAGGCCATCCATTGTTGGCCACCACCTCCCGATCACTCCCAGCGAATGAAAATGCTTCCTCTCCCTCTGTAATGTAAACAGAGGGAGAGGAAGTGATGTCATCCCTCCTCGAGCCGGTCTTTTTCGTTCCGGCGCCGAGGAGAGAAGACATCAAGTAAGTGTACAACACTTCAGTAGAACACGCCAGGCAAACTTGTCACCCCCCAATCACCCCCCTGTACCCCCTGTCACACTGACACCAATAGCAGTTTTTTTTTTTTTTTTTTGCATTGGTGTCAGTTTGTGACAGTTATAAGTGTTAGGGCAGTTAGGTTAGCCCCCTTTAGGTCTGGGGTATCCCCCTTTAGGTCTAGGGTACCCCCCTAACCCCCCCTAATAAAGGTTAACCCCTTGATCACCCCCCCGTCACCAGTGTCGCTAAGCGATCGTTTTTCTGATCGCTGTATTAGTGACACAGGTGACGCTAGTTAGGGAGGTAAGTATATAGATTCGCTGTCAGTGTTTTATAGCGACAGGGACCCCCATATACTACCTACTAAAGGTTTTAACCCCCTGATTGCCCCCTAGTTAACCCTTTCACCAACGATCACCGTATAAGTGTTACGGGTGACGCTGGTTAGTTAGTTTGTTTTTAATAGTTTATTATAGTTTATTATAGTTTTAGGGCACCCGCCGTTTATTACCTTATAAAGGTTTAACCCCCTAATTGCCCGGCGGTGATATAAGTTACGTTTTTAGGATCAGATAAGGTCTGCGTCGCCCCAGGCAGCGTCAGGTTAGCGCCAGTACCGCTAACACCCACGCACGCAGCATACACCTCCCTTAGTGCTATAGTATCTGAACGGATCGATATCTGATCCGATCAGATCTATACTAGCGTCCCCAGCAGTTTAGGGTTCCCAAAAACGCAGTGTTAGTGGGATCAGCCCAGATACCTGCTAGCACCTGCGTTTTCCCCTTCGGCCCAGCCCACCCAAGTGCAGTATCGATCGATAACTGTCACTTACAAAACACTAAGCACACATAACTGTAGCGTTCGCAGAGTCAGGCCTGATCCCTGCGATCGCTAACAGTTTTTTGGTAGCGTTTTGATACAGTCGCTAACAGTCAGGATCTTTTTTGCCTGTGAGTCTCACTAGTGTACCCCTAAATTTAGAGCCCAAAATGGCAAATCGAAAGTACACTAGTGAAGAGGCCTACACGTTTCTGAGCATGACAGATAGTGAAGAGGAAGTCACTCATCTGTCAGATTCAGGCTCAGAATACGATCCTGTAGAGGACAGCGGCTCCATGACAGATAGCTCTGACGACGGAGTTGTGGTCCCTGCCAAGGTCAGGTGTACCAGACCCCGAACTTCTTCTTCTGTCCTTGAAGTGCAAGAACCACAGGTCCCTCGTATGGAGCAGAGAAGTACTAGTGCCGCTACTCCTTCTGGTGAACTGGCAAGCACCAGCAGCCTAGTACACCCTGGTCGTACATCCAGCACTGCAGTAACACTTGGTGATGTGGCGAGTCCCATAAGTGCAGTTCAAGCTGGTGAGGTGGCAAGCACAAGTAGTGTTCCGCTGCCACCAAGAAGAAGAACACAGGCCCGTCGTGCCCATAATGCCCTTCCTGCTGCATTCGCCAATCCGAATTGGGAACCCACCACTTCTGCAGCACCCGTACTTCCCCCATTCACTGGCCAACCCGGAATTCAGGTGGAAACAGTTGACTTTACGCCACTGGATTTTTATTCGCTGTTTTTCACCGAAGATCTCTATAGATCTATTGTGGACCAAAGCAATTTATACGCTGGTCAACACATCGCTACTATTCCCCAGTCCTCCCTTGCCAGAGATTGGAAACCAATGACGGTTTCCGAATTTAAGATCTTTCTGGGCCTTTCCCTCCTCATGGGCATATATAAAAAGAGTGAGTTGCGGTCATATTGGTCCACTGACCCAATTTACCATGCACCCGTGTTCTCTGCCTCCATGGCCAGGACACGATACGAGCAGATCTTGCAGTTCATGCACTTCAACGACAATGAACTCTGTCGTCCTCGTGGAGACCCTGGATACGATCGGCTCTACAAAATTCGGCCCCTCGTAAACCACTTCAACCAACGTTTTGCAGACTTGTTTACTCCCCATCAAGTTGTCTACGTTGATGAGTCCCTGATTAAGTTTTCTGGCCGCTTGTCATTCAAACAGTACCTTCCCAGCAAGCGTGCCAGATATGGGGTCAAGATGTATAAGCTCTGTGACAGGGCCACAGGCTATACATGTAGTTTTATGGTTTACGAGGGAAGAGATAGTCACGTAGAGCCAACAAACTGCCCTGACTACATAGGAAGCGCTGGCAAGATAGTGTGGGACTTGGTGTCACCCTTATTCGGAAAGGGGTACCACTTGTACGTGGACAATTATTACACGAGCGTGCCACTTTTTAGCCACCTTTTTGATCATCAGATTGGAGCATGTGGCACCGTGCGACCTAATCGCCGGGGCTTTCCCCAGCGGCTTGTAGAATCCCGTCTTAGGCTGGGGGAGAGAGCCTGCTTGAAGTATAATAATTTGCTCGCTATGAAGTGGAGGGACAATAAGAATGTTTTCGTTCTCACCTCCCTTCATGCAGACACGACGGTCCAAATTACTACGGCGACTGGTGTTGTGGAGAAACCCCTCTGTGTCCACGAATATAACCAAAATATGGGTGGGGTGAACCTCAACGACCAGTTGTTGGCGCCGTACCTAATTGCCCGTAAGGCCAGACGCTGGTACAAAAAAGTGTCTGTTTATTTATTTCAATTGGCTTTGCTGAACGCTCATGTGCTATACAGAGCTTCAGGATGGACTGGATCCTTCCTTAAATTCCAGGAAGAGATCGTCAGAGCCCTTCTGTTTCCAGACGGTGCTCCACCTCACCATCCCCAACCAAATGCAGTAAGCCGGCTGCATGAGAGGCATTTTCAATATGTCCTCCCAAGTACCCCTACACAACGAGCCCCCCAAAAAAGATGTTGTGTCTGCAGCAAGCGCGGATATAGGCGTGACACCCGCTATTATTGTCCCTTCTGTCCTGGCAATCCTGGTCTTTGCATTGGTGAATGTTTTGAACGCTACCATACACTAGTGAAGTATTAGCGTAGGGTACAGCATTGCACAGACTAGGCACACTTTCACAGGGTCTCCCAAGATGCCATCGCATTTTGAGAGACCCAAACCTGGTACCAGTTAAAAAAGTTAAAGTTACTAAAAAAAGTGTAAAAAAAACAAAAAAAAGTAAAAAAAAAAAGAAAAAAACACAAAAAAATATATAAAATAAAAAAAAAACAAAAATAGTTGTTTTATTGTTCTCTCTCTATTCTCTCTCTATTGTTCTGCTGTTTTTTATTGCATTCTTTACTGCAATGTTTTATTGTTATGTTTTTATCATGTTTGCTTTATAGGTATGCAATTTTTTTATACTTTTTTTATTGTTAACCACTTTTTTGTTTTCAGGTACGCCATTCAGCTGCAGAGCGGATTTATTTATCTTGACAGCAACAGCGTTTGCTCCCACGATACATAAAGCCGTGACTCCAGCACTGTCGGAGGTGATTTCACCACCACAGTTACATACTTCAGCATATATGCCGAAGCGTGGGGGCAGCAGTGGGTGGAGGAGCGATTTGCTCCTAACTTTTGCGGGAGGATGCCCCCATGCTTCGGCATATATATATTTTAGGTAGGCACAGGTTGCGTTAAATGTTTTATTTTTTACTATGGTTTTTTTTGTATTTGCTTTGCAGGTATGGTAAGTATTACTGTTATACTGTAATGTTACTTTGTTTTTTTTGTTAACCATCATTTGCTTAGCAGGTACGCCATTCAGTTGCAGCGCGGATTTATTTATCTTGACAGCAACAGCGTTTGCTCCCACGATATATAAAGCCGTGACTCCAGCGCTGTCGGAGGTGATTTCACCACCACAGTTACATACTTCAGCATATATGCCGAAGCGTGGGGGCAGCAGTGGGTGGAGGAGTGATTTGCTCCTAACTTTTGCGTGAGGATGCCCCCATGCTTCGGCATATATATACGGTGCATGTATGCCCATCATTAGAAGTGGGTGGATGAAGGGAGGAATTCTAATGGTGGGCATACCCACCGATCAATATCTTTTTTTCGTTCAGCCCACAGGCTGCATGAAAAAAAAGTTTACAATATATGCCCAACAAGGACCAGCAACGTACTGGTATGTTTCTGGACTTTGAGTGGTTATACCAGAATGATGCCTGCAGGTTTAGCTATCATCTTGGTATCATTCTTTTTAGCCAGCGGTCGGCTTTCATGTAAAAGTAATCCTAGCGGCTAGTTAGCCTCTAGACTGCTTTTACAAGCAGTGGGAGGGAATGCCCCCCCACCGTCTTCCATGTTTTTCTCTGGCTCCTGTCCCAACAGGGAACCTGAGAATGCAGCCGGTGATTCAGCCAGCTGACCATAGAGCTGATCAGAGACCAGAATGGCTCCAAACATCTCTATGGCCTAAGAAACCGGAAGCTACGAGCATTTCATGACTTAGATTTCGCCGGATGTAAACAGCGTCATTGGGAAATTGGGAAAACATTTTATCACACCGATCTTGGTGTGGTCAGATGCTTTGAGGGCAGAGGAGAGATCTAGGGTCTAATAGACCCCAATTTTTTCAAAAAAGAGTACCTGTCACTACCTATTGCTATCATAGGGGATATTTACATTCCCTGAGATAACAATAAAAATGATAAAAAAAAATAAAAATGAAAGGAACAGTTTAAAAATAAGATAAAAAAGAAAAAAAAATAATAAAGAAAAAAAAAAAAAAAAAAAGCACCCCTGTCCCCCCCCTGCTCTCGCACAAAGGCGAACGCAAGCGTCGGTCTGGCGTCAAATGTAAACAGCAATTGCACCATGCATGTGAGGTATCACCGCGAAGGTCAGATCGAGGGCAGTAATTTTAGCAGTAGACCTCCTCTGTAAATCTAAAGTGGTAACCTGTAAAGGCTTTTAAAGGCTTTTAAAAATGTATTTAGTTTGTCGCCACTGCACATTTGTGCGCAATTTTAAAGCATGTCATGTTTGGTATCCATGTACTCGGCCTAAGATCATCTTTTTTATTTCATCAAACATTTGGGCAATATAGTGTGTTTTAGTGCATTAAAATTTTAAAAAGTGTGTTTTTTCCCCCAAAAATGCGTTTGAAAAATCGCTGCGCAAATACTGTGTGAAAAAAAAAATGAAACACCCACCATTTTAATCTGTAGGGCATTTGCTTTAAAAAATATATAATGTTTGGGGGTTCAAAGTAATTTTCTTGCAAAAAAAAATAATTTTTTCATGTAAACAAAAAGTGTCAGAAAGGGCTTTGTCTTCAAGTGGTTAGAAGAGTGGGTGATGTGTGACATAAGCTTCTAAATGTTGTGCATAAAATGCCAGGACAGTTCAGTGACCCCATTTTGGAAAGTAGACACTCCAAGCTATTTGCTGAGAGGCATGTCGAGTCCATGGAATATTTTATATTGTGACACAAGTTGCGGGAAAAAGACAAATTTTTTTTTCCTTTTTTTTGCACAAAGTTGTCACTAAATGATATATTGCTCAAACATGCCATGGGAATATGTGAAATTACACCCCAAAATACATTCTGTTGCTTCTCCTGAGTACGGGGATACCACATGTGTGAGACTTTTTGGGAGCCTAGCCGCGTACGGGACCCCGAAAACCAAGCACCGCCTTCAGGCTTTCTAAGGGCGTACATTTTTGATTTCACTCTTCACTGCCTATCACAGTTTCGGAGGCCATGGAATGCCCAGATGGCACAACCCCCCCCCCCCCCCCCCCCAATGACCCCATTTTGGAAAATAGACACCCAAAGCTATTTGCTGAGAGGTATAGTGAGTATTTTGCAGACCTCACTTTTTGTCACAAACTTTTGAAAATTGAAAAAAGAAAAAAAAATTTTTTTTCTTGTCTTTCTTCATTTTCAAAAACAAATGAGAGCTGCAAAATACTCACCATGCCTCTCAGCAAATAGCTTGGGGTGTCTACTTTCCAAAATGGGGTCATTTTGGGGGGTTTTGTGCTATCTTGGCATTTTATGGCCTTCGAAACTGTGATGGGTAGTGAAGAGTGAAATCAAATTTTACGCCCTTAGAAATCCTGAAGGCGGTGATTGGTTTTCGGGGCCCCGTACGCGGCTAGGCTCCTAAAAAGTCCTAAACATGTGGTATCCCCGTACTCAGGAGAAGCAGCAGAATGTATTTTGGGGTGCAATTCCACATATGCCCATGGCCTGTGTGAGCAATATATCATTTAGTGACAACTTTGTGAAAAAAAAAAAATTGTCACTTTCCCGCAACTTGTGTCAAAATATAAAATATTCCATGGACTCAACATGCCTCTCAGCAAATAGCTTGGGGTGTCTACTTTCCAAAATTGGGTCATTTGGGGGGGGTTTGTGCCATCTTGGCATTTTATGGCCTTCAAAACTGTGATAGGTAGTGAGGAGTGAAATAAAAAATTTATGCCCTTAGAAATCCTGAAGGCGGTGATTGGTTTTCGGGGCCCCGTACGCGGCTAGGCTCCCAAAAAGTCCCACACATGTGGTATCCCCGTACTCAGGAGAAGCAGCTGAATGTATTTTGTGGTGCAATTCCACATATGCCCATGGCCTGTGTGAGCAATATATCATTTAGTGACAACTTTTTGTAATTTTTTTTTTTTTTGTCATTATTCAATCACTTGGGACAAAAAAAATAAATATTCAATGGGCTCAACATGCCTCTCAGCAATTTCCTTGGGGTGTCTACTTTCCAAAATGGGGTCATTTGGGGGGGTTTTGTACTGCCCTGCCATTTTGGCACCTCAAGAAATGACATAGGCAGTCATAAACTAAAAGCTGTGTAAATTCCAGAAAATGTACCCTAGTTTGTAGACGCTATAACTTTTGCGCAAACCAATAAATATACGCTTATTGACATTTTTTTTACCAAAGACATGTGGCCGAATACATTTTGGCCTAAATGTATGACTAAAATTGAGTTTATTGGATTTTTTTTAGAACAAAAAGTAGAAAATATCATTTTTTTTCCAAATTTTCGGTCTTTTTCCGTGTATAGCGCAAAAAATAAAAACGGCAGAGGTGATCAAATACCATCAAAAGAAAGCTCTATTTGTGGGAAGAAAAGGACGCAAATTTCGTTTGGGTACAGCATTGCATGACCGCGCAATTAGCACTTAAAGCGACGCAGTGCCAAATTGTAAAAAGTGCTCTGGTCAGGAAGGGGGTAAATCCTTCTGGGGCTGAAGTGGTTAAAGTGGGGTTCCACCCAAAAAAAAAAAAAAATACATGAAAAATCATAAAACAAAAAAACATTTGGATATATATATATTTTTAACTTACCTCTAAATGCCTGTTGCTAGGTGGTCCCTCGTAGTCTGCCTCTTCCAGTGCCTGGGCTGGTGACATCACTTCCCCCTCGGCACAGGAAGGGCTCCGCTCTGCTCCCTCCCTCCTGTCAATCATCTGGGACCCATTACAGGTCCCAGGTGACTGAGCGGCCAATCACGGCGCGTGGCGCCACTCGCGCATGCGCAGTGGGTGCCAGGCTGTGAAGCCACAGCTCGGCGCCCACAGTTGCAATGCCGGCGCCGCTGAGCGGAGGGGGAGACGAGCGGGGCTTCGATCCCCCACATCGCTGGACCCTGGGACAGGTAAGTGTCCGATTAAAAGTCAGCAGCTGCAGTATTTGTAGCTGCTGACTTTTAATTTTTTTTTTTTTTTTGACTGGACCTCGGGTGGAACTCCTCTTTAAGTAGGCAGGACTGACGAGCAGGATATCATCAACAGCTGAGTGACTGTGGAGAGATAGGAGCTGGCAATTAGCTGACAGCTGAGCGGCGGAGAAGGAAGGGCTGAGCCCAGACCTGACAGGATGAGAGAGAGAGGGGGGATGTGGGTTGTGTGGATTGTGGATGAGGGCGGGTGAAAGAGGGATGAGAGGGGAGGATGAGGGAGACGGGTGGGGGTGAGAAAGAGGGGGGATTGGGGATGAGAGAGAGGGGGATTGGGGATGAATTGTTAGAGGAAACAATTCGGTTGGTTGCAGGCTGGCTGGTAAGTTGAGCTGGGAATTTAAAAATAAGTAAGGCTCGATTCACACAGGGGCAACACGACTTCAGCGCGACTTTGTACCACGGCTTTAACGCGACTTCAGCGCGACTTCAGCAAATTACAACGCGACTTGAAGTCGCCTCCATGACAGGCGACTTCGGCTGTGGCCAATCACAGGGCAATCAGCTCTCTGGGAGGGAGGGGTTTTCCCTGCAAAAGTCGCTTGACTTTGAGAGAGAGATCCGACTTGGAGGCGACTTCCATTGATTTCTTTGGTACAGGTCGCCTACCAAGTCGGATCAAAGTAGTACAGGGAGTACGCTCTGAAGTAGCAGCATTGGTGTCAGTGGCAGTAATAATAACCCCCAGCATTGGCGTCAGTGGCAGTAATAATAACCCCCAGCATTGGCGTCAGTGGCAGTAATAATAACCCCTAACATTGGTGTCAGTGGCTGTAATAATAACCCCCAGCATTGGTGTCAGTGGCTGTAATAATAACCCCCAGCATTAGTGTCAGTGGCAGTAATAATAACCCCCAGCATTGGTGTCAGTAATAATATGACCTAGGATTGCTGTCAGTGGCTGTAATAATAACCCCCAGCATTGGTGTCAGTGGCTGTAATAATAACCCCCAACATTGGTGTCAGTGGCTGTAATAATAACCCCCAGCATTGGTGTCAGTGGCAGTAATAATAACCCCCAGCATTGGTGTCAGTGGCTGTAATAATAACCCCCAGCATTGGTGTCAGTATTAATAACCCCCAGCATTGGTGTCAGTTGCAGTAATAATAACCCCCAGCATTGGTGTCAGTGGCTGTAATAATAACCCCTAACATTGGTGTCAGTGGCTGTAATAATAACCCCCAGCATTGGTGTCAGTGGCTGTAATAATAACCCCTAACATTGGTGTCAGTGGCTGTAATAATAACCCCTAACATTGGTGTCAGTGGCTGTAATAATAACCCCCAGCATTGGTGTCAGTGGCAGTAATAATAACCCCCAACATTGGTGTCAGTGGCTGTAATAATAACCCCCAACATTGGTGTCAGTGGCTTTAATAATAGCCCCCAGCATTGGCATCAGTGGCTGTAATAATAACCCCCAGCATTGGTGTCAGTGGCTGTAATAATAACCCCCAACATTGGTGTCAGTGGCTTTAATAATAACCCCCAGCATTGGTGTCAGTGAAGGTTATATAGCTGTGTATCTCCGGGCCCCATGTTGGACCTCCGTCCACTGAAGGATGCTGTATGTATGTAGGGATTGTGTAGGGACGAGTAGGGACTGGCCAGAGAGGGATTACTTTGACGCAGTTGGTCGGCTTAAACATGTATTGTTAGACATGTGAACCAAAAATCCCCATCTATGTCATGTGTGATAGAGACGTGTACAGGTGTGTGCCTTCTGGAATATCAGGTAAGCGGAACGCTGTGTCCCCGTCTACAAACTCTGCTTCTGTGTTGTCACCGACCTCATAATAGTAATAATAATAATAGTGTGTGACTGTGGGGGAGGGGACATTAAAGTGTAAGCTCCTATGGTGCTCTATAGACACACTGGATGCACTGTGGCCCCTCCAGGGCTGGGGGGAGGGGGTTCTCTGGTCACACTTGGGCCCCCAGCTCTGGCAGTCTCTCTCTCGTCACGTGGTACAGGTCAGACTACATCTCCCGGCATGCTCAGCGGCGGCGCCATGTTTCTACGTGATTCCGAGCTGGAGAGCTGGCGCCGTGTCACCGCCCCCTGCGGGCGCTGATTGGCGGAGCGGGCCGGCGGCGCAGCTGCTGATTGGCTGGCGGTGGGTGCCAGTCAGGGCCGTCTCCATAGACAGGGGGAGAGTGCGAGGTGAGTGTTGCCTGTGCTGTGTGTGAGGAGGGGCCCCTGGCAGCGGCATGTTGGGGGCCCCGGGGGGTACTGGTGGGGGAAGGCTCAGTGGGGCCCCGGAGAGCGCGGAGAACAGTGCCAGGGGCCCAACATCACGTGACTTATGTCTGGTCATCTCTGGCCTACAGCTGCCTGGGGCCCCAGAGGGAGGGCAGGGGGCCCTAAGTGGTCCCAGGGGCCCCAGGAGGGGGTGTACAGGACGCCTGTCATTGTGGGGCCAGTCTGGAGCAGGGGCCCCTCAGGTCTGCTCCTGTCCTGGCCTAACAAGGGCCCCAGAGGAGGCAGCACATGGCCTGGGGCCCTCAGAGTGCCCCTCCCCCCCCTCATAGGAGAAACATGGTCTGGGGCCCTCAGAGTGCCCCTCCCCCCCCCACATAGGAGAAACATGGTCTGGGGCCCCTACAGAAGGTGTGACTGGGGCCCCAACTCACCCCATAAATACCAAAGAGGGACTGTTCTGTGGTCACCAGTGCTACACCATATACCAGAGCGATGTACAAGACACAGTCCCTTTCCCCCCCCGCCTAGTCCCTGGCCTCCCTTTCCCCCCCCGCCTAGTCCCTGGCCTCCCTTTCCCCCCCCTGCCTAGACCCTGGCCTCCCTCTCCCTCTCCCCGCCTAGTCCCTGGCCTCCTCCCCCCACCTAGTCCCTGGCCCCCCACCTTGTCCCTGGCCTCCTCCCCCCCGCCTAGTCCCTGGCCTCCCTTTCCCCCCCGCCTAGTCCCTGGCCTCCTCCCCCCCGCCTAGTCCCTGGCCTCCCTTTCCCCCCGCCTAGTCCCTGGCCTCCCTTTCCCCCCCGCCTAGTCCCTGGCCTCCCTCTCCCTCTCCCCGCCTAGTCCCTGGCCTCCTCCCCCCACCTAGTCCCTGGCCCCCACCTTGTCCCTGGCCTCCTCCCCCCCGCCTAGTCCCTGGCCTCCCTTTCCCCCCCGCCTAGTCCCTGGCCTCCTCCCCCCCGCCTAGTCCCTGGCCTCCCTTTCCCCCCCGCCTAGTCCCTGGCCTCCCTTTCCCCCCCGCCTAGTCCCTGGCCTCCCTTTTCCCCCCCGTCTAGACCCTGGCCTCCCTCTCCCTCCCCCCGCTTAGTCCCTGGCCTCCCTTTCCCCCCGCCTAGTCCCTGGCCTCCCTTTCCCCCCGCCTAGTCCCTGGCCTCCCTTTTCCCCCGTCTAGACCCTGGCCTCCCTCTCCCTCCCCCCGCTTAGTCCCTGGCCTCCTCCCCCCCGCCTAGTCCCTGGCCCCCCACTTTGTCCCTGGCCTCCTCCCCCCGCCTAGTCCCTGGCCTCCCTTTCCCCCCGCCTAGTCCCTGGCCTCCCTTTCCCCCCGCCTAGTCCCTGGCCTCCCTTTCCCCCCCGCCTAGTCCCTGGCCTCCCTTTCCCCCCCGCCTAGTCCCTGGCCTCCCTTTCCCCCCCGCCTAGTCCCTGGCCTCCCTTTCCCCCCCGCCTAGTCCCTGGCCTCCCTTTCCCCCCCCGCCTAGTCCCTGGCCTCCCTTTCCCCCCTGCCTAGTCCCTGGCCTCTCTTCCCACCCGCCTAGTCCCTGGCCTCTCTCCCCCCCCGCCCAGTCCCCCGGTCTCCCTTCCCCCCCCGCCTAGTCCCCGGTCTCCCTCCCCCCCCCCCCGCCTAGTCCCCGGTCTCCCTTCCCCCCCCCCCCCGCCCAGTCCCCGGTCTCCCTCCCCCCCCCCCCCCGCCTAGTCCCCGGTCTCCCTTCCCCCCCCCCCCGCCTAGTCCCCGGTCTCCCTCCCCCCCCCCCCCGCTTAGTCCCCGGTCTTCCTTCCCCCCCCCCCCGCCTAGTCCCCGGTCTCCCTTCCCCCTGCCTAGCCCCTGGCCTCTCTCCCCCCCGCCTAGTCCCTGGCCTCTCCCCCCCCCCCCCCCGCCTAGTCCCTGGCCTCTCCCCCCCCCCGCCTAGTCCCTGGCCTCTCTTCTCCCCCCGCCCAGTCCCCGGTCTCCCTTCCCCCTGCCTAGCCCCTGGCCTCTCTCCCCCCTGCCTAGTCCCCGGCCTCTCTTCTCCCCCCCCCCCAGTCCCTGGCCTCTCCCCCCCCCCTCTTTTCCCCCTCCGCCTAGTCCCCCGGCTTCTCTTCCCCCCCGCCTAGTCCCCGGCCTCTCTTCTCCCCCCCTAGTCCCCGGCCTCTCTTCTCCCCCCCTAGTCCCTGGCCTCTCTTCTCCCCCCCTAGTCCCTGGCCTCTCTTCTCCCCCCCCTAGTCCCTGGCTTGTCGCCCCCCGGCCTCTCTCCCCTCCGCCTAGTCCCCGGCCTCTCTCCCCTCCGCCTAGTCCCCGGCCTCTCTCCCCCCACCTAGTCCCTGGCTCCCCCCCCTAGTCCCCGCCCCCCCGCCTAGTCCCCGGCCTCTCCTCTTCCCACCTAGTTCCCAGCCTCTCCCCCTCCCGCCAAGTCCCTGGCCTTCCTTTTTCCTGCGTGGTCCTTGGCCTCTTTTTCTCCCGCCTAATAATAATTCCCTGCCTCTCTCTCCCCCCCCGCCTAGTCCCCGTCCTCCCTTCCCCCCGCCTAGTCCCCGTCCTCCCTTCCCCCCCGCCTAGTCCCCGGCCTCTCCTCTTCCCGCCTAGTCCCCGGCCTCTCCTCTTCCCGCCTAGTCCCCGACCTCTCCTCCTCCCGCCAAGTCCCTAGCCTTCCTTTTTCCTGTGTGGTCCTTGACCTCTTTTTCTCCCGACTAGTCCCCAGCCTCGCCTCCTCCCGCCTAGTCCCTAGCCTTCCTTTTTCCTGTGTGGTCCTTGTCCTCTTTTTCTCCTGCCTAGTCCCCAGCCTCGCCTCCTCCCGCCTAGTCCCTAGCCTTCCTTTTTCCTGTGTGGTCCTTGACCTCTTTTCTCCCACCTAGTCCCCAGCCTCCCCTCCTCCCGCCTAGTCCCTGGTCTCCCTTCCTCCCACCTGCTCCCCGGCCTCCCTTCCTCCCGCCTAGTCCCCGGCCTCCCTTCCTCCCGCCTAGTCCCCGGCCTCCCTTCCTCCCGCCTAGTCCCCGGCCTCCCTTCCTCCCGCCTAGTCCCCGGCCTCCCTTCCTCCCGCCTAGTTCCCTGCCCCCCCCCCACCTAGTTCCCTGCCTCTCCCCCCCCGCCTAGTCCCCGGCCTCCCTTCCCCCCCGCCTAGTCCCCGGCCTCTCCTCTTCCCGCCTAGTCCCCGGCCTCTCCTCTTCCCGCCTAGTCCCCGGCCTCTCCTCTTCCCGCCTAGTCCCCGGCCTCTCCTCTTCCCGCCTAGTCCCCGGCCTCTCCTCTTCCCGCCTAGTCCCCGGCCTCTCCTCCTCCCGCCTAGTCCCTGGCCTTCCTTTTTCCTGCATGATCCTTGACCTTTTTCTACCACCTAGTCTCTGGCCTCCCTTCCTCCCACCTAGTCCCTGGCTTCATGCTTTTATTTTTGTCCTCTTCTCCAGCGTGATCCCCGGCCTCTCTGACCTCATCCCCGACCTCTCCTCTTACCCAATACCTGTCCTCTCCTCCTACCCAATACCTGTCCTCTCCTCCTACCCAATACCTGTCCTCTCCTCCTACCCAATACCTGTCCTCTCCTCCTACCCAATACCTGTCCTCTCCTCCTACCCAATCCCTGGCCTCTCTGACCTCATCCCCGACCTCTCCTCCTACCCAATACCTGTCCTCTCCTCCTACCCAATCCCTGGCCTCTCTGACCTCATCCCCGACCTCTCCTCCTACCCAATACCTGTCCTCTCCTCCTACCCAATCCCCGGCCTCTCTGACCTCATCCCCGACCTCTCCTCCTACCCAATACCTGTCCTCTCCTCCTACCCAATCCCTGGCCTCTCTGACCTCATCCCCGACCTCTCCTCCTACCCAATACCTGTCCTCTCCTCCTACCCAATCTCTGACCTCATCCCCGACCTCTCCTCCTACCCAATACCTGTCTTCTCCTCCTACCCAATCCCCGGCCTCTCTGACCTCATCCCCGACCTCTCCTCCTACCCAATACCTGTCCTCTCCTCCTACCCAATACCTGTCCTCTCCTCCTACCCAATACCTGTCCTCTCCTCCTACCCAATACCTGTCCTCTCCTCCTACCCAATCCCTGGCCTCTCTGACCTCATCCCCGACCTCTCCTCCTACCCAATACCTGTCTTCTCCTCCTACCCAATCCCCGGCCTCTCTGACCTCATCCCCGACCTCTCCTCCTACCCAATACCTGTCCTCTCCTCCTACCCAATACCTGTCCTCTCCTCCTACCCAATACCTGTCCTCTCCTCCTACCCAATACCTGTCCTCTCCTCCTACCCAATACCTGTCCTCTCCTCCTACCCAATCCCTGGCCTCTCTGACCTCATCCCCGACCTCTCCTCCTACCCAATCCCCGACCTCTCCTCTTCCTCCTACCTTATCCCAACCTCTCCTATCCAATCCCTGACCTCTCCTCCTACCCGACCTCTCCTCCTACCCTATCCCCGGCCTCTCTGACCCAGTCTCCGACCTCTCCTTCTCCTCCTACCCCATCCCGAAGTCTCCTCCTACCTTATCTCGACCTCTCCTCCTACCCCATCCCAACCTCTCCTATCCAATCCCCAGCGCCTCCTCCTACCCGATCCCCTAACCTCTCCTCCCACCCGATCCCCGGCCTCTCCTCCCACCCGATCCCCGGCCTCTCCTCCCACCCGATCCCCGGCCTCTCCTCCCACCCGATCCCCGGCCTCTCCTCCCACCCGATCCCCTAACCTCTCCTCCGACACGATCCCCTGACCTCTCCTCCTACCCGATCCCCGACCTCTCCTCCAAACCGATCCCCTAACCTCTCCTCCGACACGATCCCCTAACTTCTCCTCCTACCCGATCCCCTAACTTCTCCTCCTACCCGATCCCCGACCTCTCCTCCTACCCGATCCCTGACCTCTCCTCCTACCCGATCCCTGACCTCTCCTCCGACCCGATCCCCTAACTTCTCCTCCTACTCGATCCCCGACCTCTCCTCCTACCCGATCCCCGGCCTATCCTCCTAACCAATCCCTGGCCTCTCCTACCTAATCCCGACCTCTCCTACCTGATCGCCGACCTCTCCTCCTACCCGATCCTTAACCTCTCCTCCTACCCGATCCTTAACCTCTCCTCCTACCCGATCCTTAACCTCTCCTCCTACCCGATCCTCAGCCTCTCCTCCTACCCGATCCCCTAACCTCTCCTCCTACCCGATCCCCTAACCTCTCCTCCTACCCGATCCCCTAACCTCTCCTCCTACCCGATCCCCTAACCTCTCCTCCTACCCGATCCCCACCTCTGCTACCCGATCCCTGACTTCTCCTCCTACCCGATCCCTGACCTCTCCTTCTACCCGACCCTCGACCTCTCCTCCTACCCGATCCCCTAACCTCTCCTCCTACCCGATCCCCGAGCTCTCCTCCTACCCGATCCCCGAGCTCTCCTCCTACCCGATCCCCGAGCTCTCCTCCTACCCAATCCCAACCTCTCCTACCCGATCCCCAGCCTCTCCTCCTCCCCGATCCCCAACCTCTCCTACCCAATCCCCAACCTCTCCTCCTACCCGCCTCTCCTCCTCCCCGATCCCCAACCTCTCCTACCCAATCCCCAACCTCTCCTCCTACCCGCCTCTCCTCCTACCCGATCCCTGACCTCTCCTACCCGATCTTCTAACCTCTCCTCCTACCCGATCCCCTAGCCTCTCCTCCTACCCGATCCCCTAGCCTCTCCTCCTACCCGATCCCCTAACCTCTCCTCCTACCCGATCCCCTAACCTCTCCTCCTACCCGATCCCCTAACCTCTCCTCCTACCCGATCCCCTAACCTCTCCTCCTACCCGATCCCCTAACCTCTCCTCCTACCCGATCCCCGAGCTCTCCTCCTACCCGATCCCCGAGCTCTCCTCCTACCCGATCCCCGAGCTCTCCTCCTACCCAATCCCAACCTCTCCTACCCGATCCCCAGCCTCTCCTCCTCCCCGATCCCCAACCTCTCCTACCCAATCCCCAACCTCTCCTCCTACCCGCCTCTCCTCCTACCCGATCCCTGACCTCTCCTACCCGATCTTCTAACCTCTCCTCCTACCCGATCCCCTAGCCTCTCCTCCTACCCGATCCCCTAGCCTCTCCTCCTACCCGATCCCCTAACCTCTCCTCCTACCCGATCCCCTAACCTCTCCTCCTACCCGATCCCCTAACCTCTCCTCCTACCCGATCCCCTAACCTCTCCTCCTACCCGATCCCCGAGCTCTCCTCCTACCCGATCCCCGAGCTCTCCTCCTACCCAATCCCAACCTCTCCTACCCGATCCCCAGCCTCTCCTCCTCCCCGATCCCCAACCTCTCCTACCCAATCCCAACCTCTCCTCCTACCCGCCTCTCCTCCTCCCCGATCCCCAACCTCTCCTACCCAATCCCCAACCTCTCCTCCTACCCGCCTCTCCTCCTACCCGATCCCTGACCTCTCCTACCCGATCTTCTAACCTCTCCTCCTACCCGATCCCCTAGCCTCTCCTCCTACCCGATCCCCTAGCCTCTCCTCCTACCCGATCCCCTAACCTCTCCTACCCGATCCCCTAACCTCTCCTACCCGATCCCCTAACCTCTCCTCCTACCCGATCCCCTAACCTCTCCTCCTACCCGATCCCCTAACCTCTCCTCCTACCCGATCCCCTAACCTCTCCTCCTACCTGATCCCCGGCCTCTCCTCATACCTGATCCCCGGCCTCTCCTCATACCTGATCCCGACCTCTGCTACCCAATCCCCGACCTCTCCTCCGACCCGATCCTCTCCTCCTACCCGATCCCTGACCTCTCCTCCTACCCGATCCCCGACCTCTCCTCCTACCCGATCCCCGACCTCTCCTCCTACCCGATCCCCGAACCTCTCCTCCTACCCGATCCCCGAACCTCTCCTCCTACCCGATCCCCGACCTCTCCTCCTACCCGATCCCCGACCTCTCCTCCTACCCGATCCCCGACCTCTCCTCCTACCCGATCCCCGACCTCTCCTCCTACCCGATCCCCGACCTCTCCTCCGACCCGATCCCCTAACCTCTCCTCCTACCCGCCTCTCCTCCTACCCGATCACCGGCCTCTCCCCCCACCCGTTCCCCGGCCTCTCCTCCCACCCGTTCCCCGGCCTCTCCTCCCACCCGTTCCCCGGCCTCTCCTCCCACCCGTTCCCCGGCCTCTCCTCCCACCCATTCCCCGGCCTCTCCTCCCACCCGTTCCCCGGCCTCTCCTCCCACCCGTTCCCCGGACTCTCCTCCTCCCCGATCCCCAGACTCTCCTCCTCCCCGATCCCCGGACTCTCCTCCTACCCGCCTCTCCTCCTACCCGATCACCGGCCTCTCCTCCCACCCGTTCCCCGGCCTCTCCTCCCACCCGTTCCCCGGCCTCTCCTCCCACCCGTTCCCCGGCCTCTCCTCCCACCCGTTCCCCGGCCTCTCCTCCCACCCGTTCCCCGGCCTCTCCTCCCACCCGTTCCCCGGCCTCTCCTCCCACCCGTTCCCCGGACTCTCCTCCCACCCGTTCCCCGGACTCTCCTCCTCCCCGATCCCCGGACTCTCCTCCTCCCCGATCCCCGGACTCTCCTCCTACCCGCCTCTCCTCCCACGCGATCCCCGGCGTCTCCTCCCACGCGATCCCCGGCGTCTCCTCCCACGCGATCCCCGGCGTCTCCTCCCACGCGATCCCCGGCGTCTCCTCCCACGCGATCCCCGGCGTCTCCTCCTACCCGATCTCGGACCTCTCCTCTTACCTGATCCCCAGCCTGCCAAATGCTGCAGAGAATGTGTACGTCCTTGAGCGGCTGCGCGTCAGAGGTGGTAAATCGTCGACTCAACCACCTGCTTTTACTGCTCCTGTTAACAAGCCCTAAAGGAGATTCTCCCTCTCTATTTGTCCTTTATAGAGAGAGTGAAAGGAAATCCCAAATTTTGGGTTGTCTGCAGAACAAGAATAGAGGGGAAATCTTCCAGTGGGGACACTAGTTCTGGTGACAACCACTTTGGAGGGATTTCCTCTCACCTGCTGCAGTTATGGGACAGGAAGTGACGGGAGATCTCCCCGATGGGACACAGATGACAAGAGTGATAACATCCCCCCCCACCCCTCCCCCCGTACTACATCCAAAACTTCTACTACCAATACTGATAACAATCAGGTACTTACCTGTGGCTGGGGTGCAACACTGACTTCTCTCAGTCGCCTCTTCCTGCTGCGGGTCCCTGGTGCCCCCATATGGCATAAAGGAGCCGACTGTGACTACCTAAGGAGCTGCAACCGGCACCCCGCTACGCATGACGAGAAATCTGTAATACCTTCTACATCTTCCGGGGAGATGGGAGGTTCAATGTTTACACCGTGTCCCACCGACTCCCAATAGGAAACTCCCCAGAGTATGAATCCGATTGTTCAGTGATCATGCCTGGGTCAAAGTATGCAACTACTACCACTAATACCACTACTACCTCTAATACTAATACCACTGATATTACTACTTCTACTTTCACTAATACTGCCATTACTACTGCCATCAATACTACCGCTAATACCACTAATACTACTACTAATACTACTACCTCTAATACTAATACCACTGATATTACTACTACTACTACTATCACTAATACTACTACTGCCATTGCTACGACCATTAATACTACTACTACTACCACTAATACTACTACTACCACTAATACTACTACCACTGATATTACTACTACTACTATCACTAATACTGTCATTACTACTGCCATCAATACTACCGCTAATACTACTATCACTAATACTACTACTAATACTGCCATTGCTACGACCATTAATACTACTATTGCTATCACTAATACTGCTACTACTATTACTACTAATACTGCCATTACTACTACTACTACCACTAATAATACCATTACTACTAATACTGCCATTACTACTTCTACTACCATTAATACTGCCATTGCTACTACTAATACTGCTACTACCAGTACTACCACTAATGCTGCAATTACTACTACTACTACCACCACTACTACTAATACTGCCATTACTACTGCTACCACTAATACTACCACAAATGCGGCCATTACTACAACTACTACCACCACTGCTGCTAATACTGCTAGTACTATTGCTACCACCACTACTACTAATACTACCATTACTACTTCTACTGCTACCACTAATACTGCCATTGCTACTTCTACTGCTACCACCAGTACTGCTATTACTACGGCCATTACTACTGCTACCACTACTACCACTTATACTGCCATTACTGCTACTTTTTACTACTACTACTATTATTTCTACCGCTAATATTTCCATTACTTCTATTATTACTGCTGCTACTACTACTACTACCACCACCATCACTACTACTGCTAGTACTCTGCTGCTGACCCAGACACGATCGCTCAGGGAATGATTTCCTGATTTAGATTCACATTCTCCGGAAATTCCTGTTCATGTGACACATGTTGACTCTTATAACACTGATGATGAAGGGAATGTCTGGCCCTGAAACACGTTGGTACTTTCTATTTCCCTGTGGTCATTTGTCAAATCAATAACACACATTTTGTTCCACTACATCAGGGTGTTACCAGTGTGTGAGAATGTGTCAGAAATCTCAGAGGGAATGTGAATCTACATGAAAACCTGATCCAGTGTCGGGGGCGGGGTAGTAGACCTGTCCTGCGTTAGCACAGTCCCTCGTGGAACAATCTCTGGATTTCGGTTCACGTTCCCCGGAGTTTCCTGATCATTTCACACATTGTGGCTGTTAAAGCCCTGATGACGATAAAGGGATATTTTATGGCCCTGAAATGCGTTGGGACCTTCTATTTTTCTATTGGAATTAATCTGGTATCAATAAAAACAATTGGAGAGGTTTGTTTGGGGCTCTTTCAGGAGAACTACAAGTAGCAGCATGCAATGGCCGCTGGGCGTCTCCCGTACAACATCACACCTACACCGGGCGTCTCCCGTACAACATCACACCTACACCAGGCGTCTCCCGTACAACATCACATCTACACTGGGCGTCTCCCGTACAACATCATACCTACACCGGGCGTCTCCCGTACAACATCACACCTACACCAGGCGTCTCCCGTACAACATCACACCTACACTGGGCGTCTCCCGTACAACATCATACCTACACCGGGCGTCTCCCGTACAACATCACACCTACACCAGGCGTCTCCCGTACAACATCACATCTACACTGGGCGTCTCCCGTACAACATCATACCTACACCGGGCGTCTCCCGTACAACATCACATCTACACTGGGCGTCTCCCGTACAACATCATACCTACACCGGGCGTCTCCCGTACAACATCACACCTACACCAGGCGTCTCCCGTACAACATCACATCTACACTGGGCGTCTCCCGTACAACATCATACCTACACCGGGCGTCTCCCGTACAACATCACACCTACACCAGGCGTCTCCCGTACAACATCACATCTACACTGGGCGTCTCCCGTACAACATCATACCTACACCGGGCGTCTCCCGTACAACATCACACCTACCCCAGGCGTCTCCCGTACAACATCACATCTACACTGGGCGTCTCCCGTACATCATACCTACACCGGGCGTCTCCCGTACAACATCACACCTACACCAGGCGTCTCCCGTACAACATCACATCTACACTGGGCGTCTCCCGTACAACATCATACCTACACCGGGCGTCTCCCGTACAACATCACATCTACACCAGGCGTCTCCCGTACAACATCACATCTACACTGGGCGTCTCCCGTACAACATCATACCTACACCGGGCGTCTCCCTACGGCATCACACCTACACCGGGCGTCTCCCGTACAACATCACACCTACACCAGGCGTCTCCCGTACAACATCACATCTACACTGGGCGTCTCCCGTACAATATCATACCTACACCGGGCGTCTCCCGTACAACATCACACCTACACCGGGCGTCTCCCGTACAACATCACACCTACACTGGGCGTCTCCCGTACAACATCATACCTACACCGGGCGTCTCCCGTACAACATCATACCTACACCGGGCGTCTCCCGTACAACATCACACCTACACCAGGCGTCTCCCGTACAACATCACATCTACACTGGGCGTCTCCCGTACAACATCATACCTACACCGGGCGTCTCCCGTACAACATCACATCTACACCAGGCGTCTCCCGTACAACATCACATCTACACTGGGCGTCTCCCGTACAACATCATACCTACACCGGGCGTCTCCCTACGGCATCACACCTACACCGGGCGTCTCCCGTACAACATCACACCTACACCAGGCGTCTCCCGTACAACATCACATCTACACTGGGCGTCTCCCGTACAATATCATACCTACACCGGGCGTCTCCCGTACAACATCACACCTACACCGGGCGTCTCCCGTACAACATCACACCTACACTGGGCGTCTCCCGTACAACATCATACCTACACCGGGCGTCTCCCGTACAACATCACACCTACACCGGGCGTCTCCCGTACAACATCACATCTACACTGGGCGTCTCCCGTACAACATCATACCTACACCGGGCGTCTCCCGTACAACATCACATTTACACTGGGCGTCTCCCGTACAACATCACACCTACACCGGGCGTCTCCTGTACAACATCACACCTACACTGAGCGTCTCCCGTACAACATCACACCTACACCGGGCGTCTCCCGTACAACATCACACCTACACCAGGCGTCTCCCGTACAACATCACATCTACACTGGGCGTCTCCCGTACAACATCATACCTACACCGGGCGTCTCCCATACAACATCACATCTACACTGGGCGTCTCCCGTACAACATCACACCTACACCAGGCGTCTCCCGTACAACATCACATCTACACTGGGCGTCTCCCGTACAACATCACACCTACACCAGGCGTCTCCCGTACAACATCACACCTACACTGAGCGTCTCCTGTACAACATCACATCTACACTGGGCATCTCCCGTACAACATCACACCTACACCGGGCGTCTCCCGTACAACATCACACCTACACCAGGCGTCTCCCGTACAACATCACACCTACACTGGGCGTCTCCCGTACAACATCATACCTACACCGGGCGTCTCCCGTACAACATCACACCTACACCAGGCGTCTCCCGTACAACATCACATCTACACTGGGCGTCTCCCGTACAACATCATACCTACACCGGGCGTCTCCCGTACAACATCACATCTACACTGGGCGTCTCCCGTACAACATCACACCTACACCAGGCGTCTCCTGTACAACATCACACCTACACTGAGCGTCTCCTGTACAACATCACACCTACACTGGGCATCTCCCGTACAACATCACACCTACACCGGGCGTCTCCCGTACAACATCACACCTACACTGGGCGTCTCCCTACGGCATCACACCTACACCGGGCGTCTCCCGTACAACATCACACCTACACTGGGCGACTCCCTTTGGCACCACACCTACACCGGGCGTCTCCCGTACAACATCACACCTACACTGGGCGTCTCCCGTACAACATCACACCTACACTGGGCGTCTCCCGTACAACATCACACCTACACTGGGCGTCTCCCGTACAACATCACACCTACACTGGGCGTCTCCCTACGGCATTACACCTACACTGGGCGTCTCCCGTACAACATCACACCTACACTGGGCGTCTCCCGTACAACATCACACCTACACTGAGCGTCTCCCGTACAACATCACACCTACACTGGGCGTCTCCCGTACAACATCACACCTACACTGAGCGTCTCCCGTACAACATCACACCTACACTGAGCGTCTCCCGTACAACATCACACCTACACTGGGCATCTCCCGTACAACATCACACCTACACTGAGCGTCTCCCGTACAACATCACACCTACACTGGGCATCTCCCGTACAACATCACACCTACACTGGGCGTCTCCCTACGGCATCACACCTACACTGGGCGTCTCCCGTACGGCATTACACCTACACTGGGCGTCTCCCGTACAACATCACACCTACACTGAGCGTCTCCCGTACAACATCACACCTACACTGGGCGTCTCCCGTACAACATCACACCTACACTGGGCGTCTCCCGTACAACATCAAACCTACACCGGGCGTCTCCCGTACAACATCACACCTACACTGGGCGTCTCCCGTACGGCATCACACCTACACTGGGCGTCTCCCGTACGGCATCACACCTACACTGGCCGTCTCCCGTACGGCATCACACCTACACTGGGCGTCTCCCGTACAACATCACACCTACACTGGCCGTCTCCCGTACGGCATCACACCTACACTGGCCGTCTCCCGTACGGCATCACGCCTACACTGGGCGTCTCCCGTACAACATCACACCTACACTGGCCGTCTCCCGTACGGCATCACACCTACACTGGCCGTCTCCCGTACGGCATCACACCTACACTGGCCGTCTCCCGTACGGCATCACGCCTACACTGGGCGTCTCCCGTACAACATCACGCCTACACTGGGCGTCTCCCGTACGGCTTTACATCTATGCTGGGCGTCTCCCGTACAACATCACGCCTACACTGGGCGTCTCCCGTACGGCTTTACATCTATGCTGGGCGTCTCCCGTACAACATCACACCTACACTGGGCGTCTCCCGTACAACATCACACCTACACTGGGCGTCTCCCGTACATCACACCTACACTGGGCGTCTCCCGTACGGCATCACACCTACACTGGGCGTCTCCCGTACGGCATCACACCTACACTGGGCGTCTCCCGTACGGCATCACACCTACACTGGGCGTCTCCCGTACGGCATCACACCTACACTGGGCGTCTCCCGTACAACATCACATCTACACTGGGCGTCTCCCGTACAGCATCACACCTACACTGGGCGTCTCCCGTACAACATCACACCTACACTGGGCGTCTCCCGTACAGCATCACACCTACACTGGGCGTCTCCCGTACAACATCACACCTACACTGGGCGTCTCCCGTACAACATCACGCCTACACTGGGCGTCTCCCGTACAACATCACACCTACACTGGGCGACTCCTGTACCCCTTTACACCTATGCTGGGCGTCTCCCGTACAACCTCACACCTACGCTGGGCGTCTCCCGTACGGCATCACACCTACACTGGGTGTCTCCCGTACGGCTTTACACCTACCCCGGGGTGTCTCCCGTACGGCATCACACCTACACAGGGCGTCTCCCGTACGGCATCACACCTACGCTGGGCGTCTTCCATACGACTTCACACCTACACTGGGCGTCTCCCATACGGCTTCACACCTCACTTTTGAAGGGATCTCCTCTCACTTCCTGTTGTTGCCATGGGGCAGGAAGTGAAGGGAAATGCCCCGAGTGGGGAGGCTATTTCTGGTGACACCTCACTTTGGAGGGATTTCCTCTCACTTCCTGTTGTGGCCATAGGACAGGAAGTGAGGGATAATCTCCCGAGTGGGGACACTATTTCTGGTGACACCTCACTTTGGAGGGATTTCCTCTCACTTCCTGTTGTGGCCATAGGACAGGAAGTGAGGGATAATCTCCCGAGTGGGGACACTATTTCTGGTGACACCTCACTTTGGAGGGATCTCCTCTCACTTTCTGTTGTGGCCATGGGATAGGAAGTGAAGGGGAATCTCCCCAAATAGGACGTATGAAAAAATCCGAGAAAAGAAGATACAAATGTATATGTCTAGGCAGGTTCTGTTACATTGTCACAATTTAAATACAGGAGACCAAAAACGTGTCAAAAAAAAATAAATACACACACAGTTTTTGACAATCCTTTTATTAACAGTGTCCCCCCCGTGTAGATCCATCGTCCAATCACAACGCCCACCGACCCAAAGAAAAAAAAAAAGCTCCACTCCCGCCGTCTGCCTGCTCCTCCGTGTGACAGTTCATAAATAACTAAGGAGCGGGGCCACTCGGTGACGTCACCTGGTGGCACCGCCCCCCCTGTGACGGCACTGTGACTGGAGATGTGTGGAAACCCAGCCATAAAGTGAAATTTCACTCTCCCAATCATCATTGATTATATTTAAAGTGGAGTTCCGCCAATTTTTTTTTTAAAGTCAGCAGCTACAAATACTGCAGCTTCTGACTTTTAAAATATGGACACTTCCCTGTCCAGGGAGCCTGTGATGTCGGCACCCGAAGCCGATATGCCCCTCGACTCCCGGGTGGAGGCGCCGCCATCTTTGGTAAGGAAATCAGGAAGTGAAGCCTTGCGGCTTCACAGTCTTGTTCCCTACTGCGCATGCGCGAATTGCGCTGCTCGATTCCACTTGTCCCTGCTGTCTTCTGGGACTTGTCTGTCCCCCAGAAGACAGCGGGGGAGGGGGGCGGAGGAGGCGCCGGACAA
The DNA here is from genome assembly GCF_042186555.1 of Aquarana catesbeiana. Taxonomy (NCBI): domain Eukaryota; kingdom Metazoa; phylum Chordata; class Amphibia; order Anura; family Ranidae; genus Aquarana; species Aquarana catesbeiana. The sequence goes on from NC_133330.1 coordinate 344,304,244, forward strand.
GGCGCAGATACTGTGGCTATCTATGCCCGGAAGTGGGAGCAGATACCTGGATTAGACAGGTATCTGCTCCCCCCTGAAAGGTGCCAAATGTGACACCGGAGAGGGGGGGGGATTTCGAAAAGTGGAAGTTCCATTTTTGGGTGGAACTCCGCTTTAATCCTCATCCTACTTTTGTAAGGAAATAGATAGGAAAGTATATTATATTTACTTGTTTTATACTTTATTTTTTTTTTTTTTTTACATTTCTTAAGTTACTTCCTGGTTTCTTGCCTGGGCAAATAATGTCATACATCCCAGGAGTCTTCAGGAGGGGAGGAGGGGCTTTTTCAGCTAAGCACACCCTCTCCTGCATGCTTGAGCTAAGGGCAGATGGATTCCAGGAATTAAATGCTACATGAATCATTTGCCCTTACTCAAGATGGCCCTGGCCAGAAATCCTAGGCGGGTGTTTTTCAAAGTGATTTCTCAGCAAACTAAAGTGTGGAGACATGGATGGGGGAGTAGAGGATGGATGGATGGAGATATGGATGGGGGAATGGATGGAGACATGGATGGGTGGGGGAGTGGATGGATGGACAGAGACATGGATGGATGGGGGAGTGGATGGATGGATGGAGACATGGATGGATGGATGGATGGGGGAGTGGATGGATGGAGACATAGATGGATGGTTGGAAGGGGGAGTGGAAGGATGGATGGAGGAGTGGAAGTATGGGTGGAGACATGGATAGATGGGGGAGTGGATGGATGGATGGAAGAATGGGTGGAGACATGGATGGAGGAGTGGAAGGATGGATGGGGGCTTGGATGGATGGAGGAGTGGAAGGATGGGTGGAGACATGGATGGAGGAGTGGAAGGATGGATGGGGGCTTGGATGGATGGGGGGTTGGATGGATGGAGACATGGATGGATGGAGACATGGATGGATGGGGGGTTGGATGGATGGAGACATGGATGGATGGAGACATGGTGGATGGAGACATGGATGGATGGAGACATGGATGGATGGAGACATGGTGGATGGAGACATGGATGGATGGGGGGTTGGATGGATGGAGACATGGATGGATGGAGACATGGATGGATGGAGACATGGATGGATGGAGACATGGTGGATGGAGACATGGATGGATGGAGACATGGTGGATGGAGACATGGATGGATGGGGGGTTGGATGGATGGAGACATGGATGGATGGAGACATGGTGGATGGAGACATGGATGGATGGATGGATGGGGGAGGGAGTTTGCTTTGAATATTATAAATTAATTAAATAGAATTTTTGGTTTGTGGTCCTCAGATGAAGTGCAGCTCCACTTTAATAACTGATCTCTTATCGATCTCTGTGTGTTTATTGTAGGCCGATTAATATCCATCTCTTTCCTTTATAGTCATGATATTTATGTTTTTCTGCAGCGCTGATGAAGGGGGAGGGGTTTGGTCCCTGAAATGCATTGGATGTTTTATGTGATTATACTATTACAATGTTTGTAACCCCAGAGATAAAATGTTTCTGTCTCTGCAAGGGGTTCCTAGGAGCTCTTTAATATCAATATTTTCTTTATGTCTGCGGTGCTTCTGTATTACCTGGTTGGTCCTGCTGGTTCCCTTCTTCCTGGTAGTAAACTGACCACGCCATGCATGGCAGCCGATAGGGTTAAGATTATGGTTAGGGTTATGGCTAAATTTAGGCTTATGGCTAGGGTTAGGGTTATGGCTAGGGTTATGGTTAAGGTTATGTTTAGGGTTAGGCTAGGGTTATGGCTAAATTTAGGGTTATGGCTAGGGTTAGGTTAGGGTCATGGCTAGATTTAGGTTAGGCTAGGGTTATATTTAGGGTTATGGCTATAGTGAGAGTTAGGCTAGGATTAGGGTTATGGCTAGGCTTAAGGTTAGGGTTATGGTTAAGGTTAGGGTTATGGTTAAGGTTAGGGTTATGGTTAAGGTTAGGGTTATGGTTAAGGTTAGGGTTATGGTTAAGGTTAGGGTTATGGTTAAGGTTAGGGTTAGAGTTATGGGTAGTGTTATGGTTTTGGCTAGAGTTAGAGTTAGGCTAGGATTAGGGTTATGTCTAGGGTTAGGTTATGGCTAGATGTAGGCTCTGTTCTCACCTAGGTGTTTTGTTTTCAGACCGAAAGACGGGTGATTTTTTGCCGTGATTTTGCTGTGATTTTGTACAGGTCAAAAGGTCACCAAGGTAAAAAGCAGAGAACGCATGTAATCTGCCAAAAAAGAAGCTCACGTACTTTTTTTGAGCTTCAGGCATTTCGCTTCAGATGACAAAACGCTCAGATGTGAACGGGGGCTACATCTTACAGCAGAAAAACACCTAGGTGTGAACAGAGCCTTAGGGTTAGGGTTATGGTTAAGGTTAGGCTAGGATTAGGGTTATGTTTAGGGTTAGGCTAGGGTTATGGCTAGGGTTAGGGTTATAGCTTGGGTTAGGATTAGGGTTATGGTTATGATTAGAGTTATTGCTAGGATTAGGGTTATGTTTAGGGTTAGGCTAGGATTAGGGTTATAGCTTGGGTTAGGATTAGGGTTATGGCTAGGGTTAGGCTAGGGTTAGGGTTATAGCTTGGGTTAGGATTAGGGTTATGGTTATGATTAGAGTTATGGCTAGGATTAGGGTTATGTTTAGGGTTAGGCTAGGATTAGGGTTATAGCTTGGGTTAGGATTAGGGTTATGGCTAGGGTTAGGCTAGGGTTAGGGTTATGGTTAGGATTAGGGTTATAGCTTGGGTTAGGATTAGGGTTATGGCTAGGGTTAGGGTTATGGTTAGGATTAGGGTTATAGCTTGGGTTAGGATTAGGGTTATGGCTAGGGGTAGGGTTAGGGTTTTGGCTAGATTAAGACCCCATTCACACAGGGGCAACACGACTTGCAGGTCGCTTCAGCGAGGCGACCTGCAAACGAATGCCCGGGCGACTTGCAAAACAACTTCTGCATAGAAGTCTATGCAAGTCGCCCCAAGTCGCCCCCGAAGTCGTACAGGAACCTTTTTCTAAGTCGGAGCGACTTGCGTCGCTCCCCTTAGAACGGCTCCATAGTACAGAACGGGAGGCGACTTGTCAGGCGACTAGGTCGCCTGACAAGTCGTCCCTGTGTGAATGGGGTCTTAGGGTTATGGTTAGGATTAGGTTTAGGTTAAGATTAGGGTTATGGCTAGGGTTAGGGTTATGGCTAGGATTAGGTTTAGGTTAAGATTAGGGTTGGAGCTCATTTCTCTTGTGGAAGGGCCACCAGGAACAGAGCTGGATGGACCATTTTCTTGGGGGGAGGGTCTTCTCGGCAGAAGGGATGGGCTGGGACAAGGGTCAAAAAGCAGAGTATGTGATTGTTTGTGCTTTACAGTGTCGCACACAAGTTGAACAGAAGTCACATGTATATAGTTCATATGTGACTTTTATGCAACTTTTGAGGGTTTACGTGGAAGTTTCTGACCCTCAAGTTGCATGAAAGTCGGACCAAAGTGGTGCAGGAACTACTTTAAGTCGCACAGGTATGAACGGTACTCATTGGGAAATGTAGTGCGACTTGTCATGCGACGTTGGATTCCAAAGTCGCATGACAAGTTACACAAATGTGAATGGGATCTTAACTCGCCAATCCAGCGCCATGCTCAGCCCAGCCATTTTCATCCTGTGACCTCTCGCCCCGGCATCTTTGCTATTGGCACCTGGCCGTGACCAATTGTGGCTCCAGAGCCGGGTGCCAACTGCGCATGCAGGGGCGATGCTACGAACTGTGAATGATTCCACAATCTTCTGGGACCTGTCACGTGTTCTACAAGATGGAGGGAGGGAGAGAAAAGTTTCCCCTTCCGATTGCCTAGGCGGTCGAGGCAGAAGTGAGAGCGGGTACCTGTCAAAATCAGGTACCCGCTCCCCCTCATCCCCAAAAGCTCAGTTTCAGAATCAAGAATGGGGGGGGGGCTTAAAGTGCTCCTTTGTGATGTCCACAGTTAGATGGCATTGCCACCCCCCTCATGCCAGCAAATGACTGCAATGCGGTAAATCCTTTGTTGGGAAGAAAGGAGCATCAATCATACAAGAGTATCCGTCAAAGTGTACTCAGTATACAAGAAAGGGCCCCACGCGTTTCGGGGCTCCATCCTCTGTGTGCTGTGACAATTGGGGTATAAAGGATGCTGGGATTGAAAGGGTTAAATATACTCAAAAGTATAAATCCAAAATACACCAGAAAAATCATCTCCAGCAGCTAAAATGTGTCATCTGTATAAATGAGCTGCTGGACCACGCAGAGCCCTGATGAAGGAGATCTCTGGGGCCCCCGAGACGTGTTGTATTGTGGAGTGGAAAGGATATTGGACCCCTTGTCAGGATTTTATTGCTGTTTGTGCCTGTTAGGGAGAGTCACCCCCTCTGTGTCCTGCTTATCGTTATCAGCAAAAGTTAAAGAAAATCAAAATTTTTGGGTTGTCACCAGAACAGGAATAGAGGGGAAATCTTCCAATGAGGACTTCCTATATTGGCTATGGGACAGGAAGTGAGAGGAAATCTCCCCACTGGGGACAGGTAACATCATTGTGAATGCAGCCTACCAATCACTAGAGAGTGGGGACATCACTGAGAATGCAGCCTATCTATTCACTAGAGAGCGGTGACATCACTGGGAATGCAGCCTATCCAATCACTAGAGAGCGATGACATCACTGTGAATGCAGCCTATCCAATCACTAGAGAGCGATGACATCACTGAGAATGCAGCCTATCCAATCACTAGAGAGCGATGACATCACTTAGAATGCAGCCTATCCAATCACTAGAGAGCGGTGACATCACTGTGAATGCAGCCTATCCAATCACTAGAGAGCGATGACATCACTGTGAATGCAGCCTATCCAATCACTAGAGAGCGATGACATCACTGAGAATGCAGCCTATCCATTCACTAGAGAGCGATGACATCACTGAGAATGCAGCCTATCCAATCACTAGAGAGCGATGACATCACTGAGAATGCAGCCTATCCAATCACTAGAGAGCGGTGACATCACTGAGAATGCAGCCTATCCAATCACTAGAGAGCGATGACATCACTGAGAATGCAGCCTATCCAATCACTAGAGAGTGGTGACATCACTGAGAATGCAGCCTATCCAATCACTAGAGAGCGCTGACATCACTGAGAATGCAGCCTATCCAATCACTAGAGAGCGGTGACATCACTGAGAATGCAGCCTATCCAATCACTAGAGAGCGATGACATCACTGAGAATGCAGCCTATCCAATCACTAGAGAGCGGTGACATCACTGAGAATGCAGCCTGTCCATTGGCTGGAGAGATGACGACACATGTTGGGTTGCAGGCTGGGATGTTGTCCGCGGCTCTCTCTGTGTACTGAGTGTGCGGCGGGTCTCAGGTTTCTGTTGTTGGCGGGGTATTTATAGCCGCACACTGTGTCTCGGTGTCGGTGAGGGTGGTGGATCTGGTGACATTGGAGGAGAGATCGGTATCCATTGTTCTATTCTGGGAAGACGCAATGTTTGTAGAATCCCAGTAAACCAATGAGAGTGCACAGAGCTCCCGGGTCATCTCTGGTTTTATCAGTGGGAGATGATACGTTGTAACATCAGTTTCCTGCCTGGAGGTCTGTCACATCCCCAGCAGAAGGTGACTCTCCCGCCACATATGTGACAAGTCAGCGCTGATCCCCCCCCCCGCCCGTCCGCCCCCACCCCCGAGACCTATTCTCATCTGTCTTTGTATGTGATCCGATTACTCCAAGTCTGACATTTGGAATATTTGGCCCCAGAGCCTTTATTGGGACGGCTCGGTGACACTCACTTCTTCCCCTCATCTGCAGCTATCTTTGCATTTTTTTGGGTCATTAATGAGCTGATTTATGGGTGGGGGAGGGGACACATTGTGAGCATGAGACGTGTGAAATCTTAACACACACTATATTCCCAAAAGTATTGGGACGCCTGCCTTTACATGAACTTTAATGACATCCCAGTCTTAGTCCGTAGTGTTCAATATTGAGTTGGCTCCGCCCTTTACACCTATAACAGCTTCAACTCTTCTGGGAAGGCCGTCTACAAGGTTTAGGAGGGTGTCTATGGGAAGGTTTGACCATTCTTCCAGAAGAGCATTTGTGAGGTCAGGCACTGATGTTGGATGAGAAGGGTTGAGGTCAGGGCTCTGTGCAGGCCAGTCATGGTCCTCCATCCCAAACTTGCTCATCCATGTCTTTATGGACCTTGCTTTGTGCACTGGTGGGCAGTCATGTTGGAACAGGAATGGGCCGTCCCCAAACTGTTCCCACAAAGTTGGGGGCATGAAATTGTCCAAAATGTCTTGGTATGCCGGCGCCTTAAGAGTTCCCTTCACTGGAACTAAGGGGCCAAGCCCAACCCCTGAAAAACAACCCCCACACCATAATCCCCCCTCCACCACCATAATCCCCCCCCCCCCACCATAATCCCCTCCCCACACCAAAATCCCCCCTCCACTAAATGATTGGGACCAGTGCACAAGGCCTGAAAGTATCAGTTTCAGGTATTGGAGCGTTTGTATGAGTACCGATATTCATGCAAATGCTTAATATCGGCACAGATACCGTTATGGTGCAATCCTATAAGCAATGTTACTTTGTATCTCTCTATGTCCTGTCTGAACAATGTTTATAAACATTGTTACTTTCCATTTCACAATCTCCTACCTGAACAATCTCCTCTCCTTAGCTCCTCCCCCTCATCATTTCCATAATCCTTCCTCCTCTCTATCTCTATAAAGTTTCCTTATCTCCATAGCTTCTGTTTATCTCCTCCACCACCTCATCTCCATAACTCCTCATCATTGAAATAGCCTGTCCATCTCCTCTCCCCTTCTCATCCCCATAGCCCCTTTTTATTTCCTCCCCCACCCCTCCTCATTTCCATAACTTTCCTCTCTTCCCCATCTGTAAAACTTCTCTTCATCGCCATAGGCCCTCCTCATCTCCCCGCCTCCTCATCTCCTCCCCGCCTCCTCATCTCCTCCCCCCTCCTCATCTCCTCCCCCCTTCTTATCTCCATAACCCCTCATCATTGAAATAACTTGTCCATCTCCTCTCCCCTTCTCATCCCCATAGCCCCTCCTTATTTCCTCCCCCACCCCTCCTCATTTCCATAACTCTCCTTTCTTCCCCATCTGTAAAACTTCTCTTCAACGCCATAGGCCCTCCTCATCTCCCCACCTCCTCATCTCCTCCCCCCTCCTCATCTCCATAACCCCTCATCATTGAAATAACTTGTCCATCTCTTCTCCCCTTCTCATCCCCATAGCCCCTCCTTATTTCCTCCCCCACCCCTCCTCATTTCCATAACTCTCCTCTCTTCCACATCTGTAAAAATTCTCTTTATCGCCATAGGCCCTCCTCATCTCCCCGCCTCCTCATCTCCTCCCACCCTCCTCATCGCCATAACCCCTCCTCTTTTAAATAGCCTGCCCAGCTCCTCTCCCCTTCTCATCCCTATAGCCTCTCCTTATCTCCCCCCCCCCCTCATTTCCATAACCATTCTCCTCTCTTCCCCATCTGTAAAAATTCTCTTTATTGCCATAGGCCTTCCTCAACTCTCTGCCTCCTCACCCCCCCCCCCCCTCATTTCCATAACACCTCCTCGTGGACAGGAAGTTATCAGCTGTCAGGATCAACAGCTTTTATTTATTTATGGATTTGTTTTTGCACCTGTTGAAAAGATAAAGTCTTACAATGATATATTTAGAAGACTAGAAGGGAGAAAATAAGAGAAGATTATTGCTGTACATATACAACAAATCTGATGTCAGGAGGAGCGGGTCATAAAACTATATTACAGGGGGACTCTGATAAACAAAAACGACAAATTGTACAGACTGGCTGCATATTTCATTCATTGATTTGCAAAGAAATTCCACATTAAACTCGTTCCTCTGTTGTACACTGACGACAGATTCCAAAGAGTTCCTCACATGTGTGGTGGGTGACTGCTTCCTGCGGTGTGATCTCCTCTCTTTCTGCATGTTGTTTGATTGCTGAGATCCGAGGCTGGTCTGAATCTGATGGCTGTGATGAGCTTCTTAGCCCTGGTGCACACTGCTGTGACTTCTCATGCGGCTTGCTGCAACATGTGATCGCTGAATAAAGCTATGGACCCATTCTGGAGATCCAAGGTGTGCTGGTGACATTTTCTTGCTCTTGCTGCGACTTACGACACAGATCATTCGAATGATAGTCAGGTAGTGTGGTGGACTAGAGAAGTGACAGGTTGGAGGACTGACACCATGGGTAGGTAGGCTCCACCCCTAATAGGTAAGATTGGCCACAGGTAGTAGGCTCAGCCCATGGTAGGTAAGCTTGGCCCTGGATAGGTAAGATTGGCCACAGGTAGTAGTCTCAGCCCAAGGTAGGTAAGCTCGGCTCTGGGTAGGTAAGCTTGGCCCCAGGTATGTAGGCTTAGCCCATGAAAGGTAAGCTCGGGCCTTGGGTAGGTAGGCTCAGCCCCTAATAGGTAAGATTGGCCACAGGTAGAAGGGTCAGCCCTTGGTAGGTAAGCTTGGCCCTGGGTAGGTAAGATTGGCCTCAGGTAGTAGTCTCAGCCCATGGTAGGTAAGCTCGGCCCTGGCTAGGTAAGCTTGGCCCTGGGTACGTAGGCTTAGCCCATGGTAGGTAAGCTCGGCCCTGGGTAGGTAAGCTTGGCCCCAGGTAGGTAGGTTCGGCCACGGGTAGCTAGGCTCAGCCCCTGGTAGGTAGGCTCGGCCCCTGGTAGGTAAGCTTGGCCCTGGGTATGTAGGCTCTGCCCCAGGTAGCGAAGCTCTGCCCCAGGTAGCGAAGCTCTGCCCCAGGTAGCGAAGCTCTGCCCCAGGTAGGTAGGCACGCTCAACCTCTGGTAGGTAAGCTTGGACCCGGGTAGGTAAGCTTGGCCCCTGGTAGGTAGGCTCGGCTACAGGTAGGGAAGCTTGGACCCAGGTAAGTAGGCTCGACCACAGGTAGGTAAGCTTAGACCTGGTTAGGTAGGCTCGACCCCAGGTAGGTAAGCTTGGCCTCGGGTAGGTGGGCTCGGCCCCAGGTAGGTAAGCTCAGCCCTTGGTAGGTAAGCTTGACCACAGGTAGCCTCGGCCCTTGGTAGGTAAGCTCCCCTTCGGGTAGGTAAGCTTGGCCGCAGATAGGTAGGCTCGGCCCCTAATAGGTAAGCTCGGCTCCGGGTAGGTGAGCTTGACCACAGGTAGGTAGGCTCAGCCCCTAGTGCGCATCTCAGGGCTAAATATTCGATATAAGAATCCATCCCTGTCCCACCTGTTATCAGTCTTTTCTCTCGGTCTGTCCTACCCCCCCATTTGCCGGTTCCTGGACTCCTCATCTCTCTCTGGAGTTGGGTCGCTGTATGTGCCTCCCCCCCCACCCGCCAGTTCTTGCACTCCTTATCTCTCTCGAGTTGGGTCGCTCGGTGTGCCTCCCCCCCACCCGCCAGTTCCTGGACTCCTCATCTCTCTCTGGAGTTGGGTCGCTTGATTTGCCCCCCCCCCCCACCCGCCAGTTCCTGGACAACTCAACTCTCTCCAGAGTTGGGTCTCTCAGTGTGCCCCCCCCCCACCCGCCAGTTCCTGGACTTCTCATCTCTCTCTGGTGTTGGGTCGCCAGGTGTGTCTTCCCCACCCCACCCCCTCCCCAGCCAGTTCCTGGACTTCTCATCTCTCTCCGAAGTTGGGTCACTGTGTATCACTCTGCAGTGTCGCCTTTCTTTCTTGTGGTTGCGGAGATGATTCTGATGGCATCTCAAGCTTCCCAGGGGCGGCCGGGCTCTGTACGGCGTGGAGAGTGATGACACCAGAGATGTGCGATGTAATAGATCATCCGAGCCGGCCTGTGTCTGGGGAGGACGTACACGACGCTGGAGCGGTGAAAGTCACCAAGATGACGAGAATACCAGCCGACAGCTGAGCCGCCTCATGAGCCGCTGTCAGACGCAGGCTGCAAGTTCGGGAAGCTCTTTGTATTCCAAGAAGATCCGGGTCTATTGTTACATTATATCCGCAGACAAATCTTTTCTTTAGTTATGGATGAAGTGTAGAGGGGTGAGAACCTCTGCCACGTCTTTATCGCCGGGGCTTTATGCGGGCCGGAGACTATCACCCTCTCTATTCATCGAAATAACAAAATGAATAGAGAAGACGCTAGTTATTGTCACAGCTGTCTAAGAAGGGACATCCCGTCGCTTTGAAAAGATTTCCTCTAACTTCCTGTTGTGTCTGCGGGACAGGAAGTGGAGGGAAATTTACCTGAGGTTAAAAAATATCCATAAGACGTTGGCTCTCCTCATTGGCTTGCTGACTGTGATTGACAGCCAATGCTGAGGGAGAGTCCCCATACAAATGAGGCTTTCGTTAACATCGCTGGATTGGAGGGGGCTCAGGTAAGAATTGGGATGCTGCACACAGAAGATTATTTCCATGCATAGAATGCGCCTTCAGCCTTTACAACCACTTTAAGGCTCTACAATATCTTTGATAAAAGAAAAGTGCTTGTCTTGTGATACAATGTATGTGTTATGTACAACTTTCTGAGAGTTATTCTGGTTGGTTGGTTACTCCTGATTGGTTCCTACTGACATATTTCTTGTACAAAGGGTTTTATTGAAAATATACATCATCAGAATAGTACAAAAATAGTGGTGGATACATCGTGGACTAACCGGTATAAAACTGCATGTTTCAGGCGGGTTAATCTAACATTCAAAAACTTGAGCCAGTCCTCAATAGTCCGAGGGGCGGACCCAGGTGACTTGCAAAAGCATGTCCGCATCTCGCGAGTTCTGGTGGAGTGCCATTATGTAGATGTAGAATTGTATATTAGTTGACACTCAAGGTCATATGTGAAAGATATGGCACGATGATATTATAACATGTAACATTATAAAACGAAAAACAAAAATAAAACCAAATTAAACTGAATACGTAAAAGAGGGTAACGTTCACATTGCGTCATATCAAGTATCCAATCCCAGCAGGGCTAAGCCTGAGGGCCAGAGCATCAAGAAGAAGAAAGAGAGAAATAGAAATAGAGAGACAGCGAGGAGAAAAGAGGAGCAGAGAAAAGAGTAGCGTAAGCATATGATGCAGGAATAGAGAAAGAAAAAGAAAGAAATTAAGAGGGAAGTGGGGGATAGGGAAGGAGGGAGGTCCCTGGGGTGGGGGGAACAGAGGCTCATTAAAGGGAAAGGAGCGCTGGATCAAATCGTGAAGCGTGGCTATGAGCCACCCAGGGTTGCCATACCCGGAGGAACTTGTCATGAGTGTCCGATAATACGGCAGTAAGTTTCTCATTTACTATGATGTCATTCCTGCAGTTTTTAACTGCTTTAAAGATAAGGGCTGGGGTCTTCCAGGCCCGTGCTATGGTCAATTTATGTGCAGTAAAGATATGTGCTCCCAGTTGGCGTTCAGGACGGAGAAGTTCTGTGATCGTTTTCCACAAAAGGGCCTCCAAAGGGTCCCTCTTTATAGTGGTGTTGAAAAGGTTGCGAAGCAGCGCATAGATTCTGACCCATAATCTGCATACCCTGGGGCAGGTCCACCAAATGTGTGCCAGTGTACCCTCCTGAGAGCATCCATGGAAACATAGGGGGGAAAAGGATGGAATAAAGCTCGCTAATCTAGCCAAGGTGTATAGTGCCATCTATAGAACACCTTATAAGCATTTTCCAAAAAGAGAACATTTTTGGAACATTTGGATAGTGCAATAGTCATGATCTGCCAGTCCTCCGGATCTAGTTGTTTCCCAAGTTCAGCCTCCCACTGAAGGTGATAAGGTCTCCGTGGTGATTTCTTAGAGCTAATTATAGCTGCATATCCTACTAACATATTTCTAACCAAATTATGCCAGGTTGTTTCTGATTGGTTGGGTAGTACATACACTTTTCCTTTCCTTGCTTCTTTTCTTCTCCTCTCCATTATCTTACCAATTTGCGTTCTAGACAAAAGTTCTCCATAGATAGAAATTCCATCAAAAAATGGTGTTTCCAGAGCAATCGTCTTCCCTTCCCTTGCCTTTCCCATTTCCTTCCTTTCCTTTTTTTCCTTTTCCTTCTCTTCTTCCCTTTTATCTTTTTCTCTTTGCCTTCTCCCTTTCCTTGCCTTTCCTTTCACTTTCCTTTCCATGCTTCCCTTTCCTCTTCTTCTTTCCTTTTTCTCTTTTCCTCTCATTTCCTTTTTTTTTCTTTTCCTCTCCTTTCTTTTCCAGTCTTACCTTCTTTCTTATTTCTTTTAGATTTCCTTTCCCATCTTTTTCCAATTTTTGGTCTAGTAGAAAGCTGGCCATATATAGAAATTTGGTCCAAAAATGTTTCCAGAGCGATCATCTTTCCTTGCCTTTTCCATTTCTTTTCTTTCCTTCTTCCTTTCCCTCTCCCTTATGTTCCCCCTTTTCTTGCCTTTCAGTCTTTTTTCTTTTCTTTCCATCCCTTTCCTTTCTGTCCCTTTCATTCCCTTCCTTTTACCCCTTTCTGTCCCTTTCCTTTCCTTTCCTTTCCTTTCCTTTCCATCCCTTTCCTTTTCCTTCCGTTCTTTTTCTTTCCATCCCCATTCTTTCTGTCCCTTTCCTTTCCACATCCATTTCTTTCCCTTTCCTTCCCTTCCTTTTCCACCCCTTTTCCTTTTCCTCTTCCTTTTGTGTCCCTTTCCTTTCCGTCCCTTTTCCTTCCATCCCTTTCCTTTCTGCCCCTATTCTTTCTGTCCCTATTCTTTCCGTCGCTTTCCTTTCCGTCCCTATTCTTTTGATCTCTTTCTTCTTACTTTGCATCCCTTTCCTTTCTGTCCCTTTTCTTTCCATCCCCATTCTTTCCGTCTCTTTCCTTTGCGTCCCTTTCCTTTCTGTCCCTATTCTTTCCATCCCCATTCTTTCCGTCTCTTTCCTTTGCGTCCCTTTCCTTTCCGTCTCTATTCTTTTCATCTCTTTCCTCTTCCTTTGCGTCCCTTTCCTTTGCGTCCCTTTCCTTTGCGTCCCTTTCCTTTGCGTCCCTTTCCTTTGCGTCCCTTTCCTTTGCGTCCCTTTCCTTTGCGTCCCTTCCCTTTCTGTCCCTAATCTTTCCATCCCTATTCTTTCCGTCTCTATTCTTTCCATCTCTTTCCTCTTCCTTTGCGTCCCTTTCCGTCCCTATTCTTTCTGTCCCTTTCCTTTCCTTCCCTATTCTTTCCGTCTCTTTTCTTGCCATCCCTTTCCTTTTTGTCCCTTTCATTTTTGTCCCTTTCCGTCCCTATTCTTTCTGTCTCTTTCCTCTTCCTTTGCGTCCCTATTCTTTGCGTCCCTTTTCTTTCCGTCCCTTTCCTTTCCTTTCTGTCCCTTTCCTTTTCCTTTCCCTTTTTTTCGTTTTTACTTTTTCCTTTTCATTCATTTCTATCCCTCTCCTTTCCAATCCTTTCCTTTCCCTTTCCTTTTCTGTCCTTTTCCTTTCTTTTCCTTTTCCTTTCCGTCTCTTTCTATCCCTTTCCTTTCCTTTCCCTTCCCTTTCCTGATTTTTCATCTTCTAATTTTTTTTCCATTCTTACATTCATTCTTTTCATTTTTTTTTATTTCTTTCTTTTCTTTTATCAGATTGTGTTGTAGTTGATAGGTGGCCATAGATTTTGTGATCAAAATAAAAAAAGAAGGGTCATGTTGAAAAATGTTATTCCAATAAACGAATAGTTGTGATTAGGTTAAAAGATTGTAAAAAAAAAAATTGTCATAAGTATAATGAGTGAGACCTCTACATGGAGCCTGGTGGTGTGCAGTGACCTCTAACCTTCAGTGCCGGATTTAGGTAACACTATGAGTTTAGGATGCTGTAATCAGTGATGGAATAGATGTGTGAGAGTCCTTCAACCCACAAATCCTAAAAGTCCTCTGTTGTCTCTGAGCCTACGCCAAACCTCTAGCCACGTGACCTAAACCCTAGGCATCCTGGATCACATGGCCTCTATGTGGGTGTTCCCATCATTAGAGATCTCAGAGCGTCTGCTGTCAAACTTTAGGCAGATATAAACGACACAATTGAATGCAGATCTGTATTTATTATTCATTAAAATGTATTTGTTTTTAAATGCAATGCATGTAAATACCTGAATCAATCTCTTTCAATCCCCTGTACAGTGGGACTCAGACTGGGAGAGGGAGAGGCAGGACTGGCTGCCAATCAGGTGTGCTGCATGCAGATATGCTGACAAGGAGCAGAGGGGTGACCTCATTATTCTGCTGCTGTTCTTTCACTGTGCAGTTAGCAGGCTGTGGGTGGAGAGAGGACTCCGCCATATCCCTCCTACAATCTATGAAGTAACAAGAAAAGTCGTGCCATCCACCTGGCTGTACTGTCTGACGGAGGTGTGTAAATCTCAGAACAGGAAGGACAGAAATTCAAATCCTTTGGCAGGTCCTATATATGTATTTAATCTGTGTATTTAGCGGTTTGCCTCTATAATAAAAACCTCATAGTATATGGGATGGGCACCTGATGTATGCCTGTTTTCATTTATTTCAATTATTTATTTTTGTTTTAATTTCTACTTCTTTAGTGTTTTTTCTTCCTATAGACGCAACGCGCTTGGGAGCCTCTATAATAAAACCTCATAGTGTATGGGATGGGCACCTGATGTATTGCTGCTTTTATTTATTTCAATTAATTAATTTTTATTTAATTTGAACTTCTTATTATTTTTGTTTTAATTTCTACTTCTATCGTGTCTTTTCTTCCTATAGACGCAACGTGCTTGGGAGCCTCTATAATAAGACCTCATAGTGTATGGGATGGGCACCTGATGCATGCCTGCTTTCAATTATTTATTTTTGTTTTAATTTCTACTTCTGTAGCGTTTTTCTTCTTATAGACGCAACGCTCTTGGGAGCCACTATAATAAAACCTCATAGTGTATGGGATGGGCACCTGATGTATGCCTGCTTTCATTTATTTCAATTATTTATTTTTGTTTTAATTTCTACTTCTGTAGCGTTTTTCTTCCTATAGACGCAACGCTCTTGGGAGCCTCTATAATAAAACCTCATAGTGTATGGGATGGGCACATGATGTATGGCTGCTTTCATTTATTTCTTTAATTTTTTTTTTTTCATTTAACTTGTACTTCTATAGCGTTAGTCTCCCTATGGACGCAACGCGTTTGGGAGCCTCTATAATAAAACCTCAGAGTATGGGATGGGCATCTGATGTATGCCTGCTTTCATTTATTTCAATTATTTATTTTCGATTGATCTTGTACTTCTGTAGTGTTTTTCTCTCTATGGACGCAACGCGCTTGGGAGTTGAGACAGCCTCCCTATGGACGCAACGCGCTTGGGAACCTCGTTAATGAAACCTCATAGTGTATGGGATGGGCACATGATTTATGCCTGCTTTCATTTACACAGAGCTTCCAATCTGGTCTGCCTTCTGCTGCAGCAATGGTAAGGGAGTTCTCTGCTCCCATGTCATCCCTCATGCAGCAACTAACAAGTCTGCCTACCAACCCCACCCAGACTTGCATGGAACTTCCATGGACCCGCCCACTATTGTACAGACAATGAATGGTCTTTGAAGACTCCTCCCACTGGCAAATAACTTTTTTTTTTTTTTTTTAGGAAAACCTATGAAACCACACTTTAATTACACTAAGTATCGCCACCAATACGGCCATTGTCATTATCTGAAGTTTGTCTTTATTGTTGTTACTCACTGAATTAGGTTTTAAGAAGTGGTGATAAATAAGTAAAAAGCAGCGCTAAAATAAAACAAATAGAACAAAACCATCAATATTAACCACTTGACCTCTGGAAGATTTACCCCCCCCCCTTCATGACCAGGCCATTTTTTTGTGATACGGGACTTCGTTACTTTAACTGACAATTGCGCGGTCGTGCAACGCTGTACCCAAATAAAATTGATGTCCTTTTTTCCCCCACAAATAGAGCTGTCTTTTGGTGGTATTTCCGGTTTTTATTTTTTGCTCTATAAACAAAAAAAAAAACAAAACAATATTTTATACTTTCTGCTATAAAACATCCAATAAAAAAATGTAAAAAATCGAATCTCTTCATACATTTAGGCCAATATGTGTTCTGCTACGTGTCTTTGGTTAAAAAAAAAAAATCCCAATAAGTGTATATTTATTGGTTTGTGCAAAAGTTATCGTGTCTACAAACTATGGGATATTCATTTTTATTTTATTTATATTTTTTTAGTAGTAATGGCGGCAATCAGTGACTGGTAAGGGGGACTGCAATATTGTGGCGGACATTCTGACACTAACTGACACTTTTTGGGGACCAGTGACACTAATGCAGTGATCAGTGCTAAACAATATATGCACTGTCACTGTACTAATGACACTGGCTGGGAAGGGGCTAACATGGGCAATCAAAGGGGTAACTGTGTGCCTAGCCAGTGTTTTTGTGTACTATGTGAGGTGCTTTTACTAGGGGAAGGCATGTAATTCATTCCCTAATTTGCAGGGACACAAATTCCATCCCTTCCCTGCTGTTAGAAAACAGTGATCTGCCTTGTATACATGGGCAGACCACAACTCTCTCTCTGCCTGACGATCGGCGGGTGCCGGAGTACATTGTGTACCCTGCACCTGCCGATCATCTTCCACTGTTAATATGACGTCCTGCTGGATCATGCTGTGGCGCGATCTGTCACTGATCATTGTACTGGCTTGCTGACGGTACCATGTGATCTCTGTGACCGATCACAGCAGATCACATAACAATTGTAAACAATAGATGGCTTCCTTTCATGCTATCCATTGTGTACAATTGTGTTGCTAGCTGTGATTGGTCACAGTGATCACAGGGTACAGGCAGGGCCAATCTCAGCCCACCTGTACCATGTGATTAGCTGTGGCCAATCACTAGTTATCACAGCAAAACAAACTGAATGCTTGCTTATAGCAATGAAATTCACTGACTGCTAAAAGCAATCATACTTTGTAAAAAAAAATCCTGATCGCTTCCCCAGAGTAGTACAATGTTACTATGGTAACATTATATTGATCTGGTCTCACACAGTGTGTTAAAAAAAATGTAAAAAAACGGAAACAAATGAAATAAATATAAAAAAATATATTAAAAATGTGTTTTTTTTTTTTTTTCTTTGTAGTTCGTACTGTCACCAGTCCCTGATCACCGCCACACCAGTTATATGATGACGCTGTACTGCGCTGATGACAGTATGTAAAAAAAATTAAAGAAAATTAATTGTGAAAACTTTTTTTTGTATTTTCATAATTTTCCAAAAAATGATGCCAAAAATTTACAACTTCAAAAAACTCGCCATGCCTCTTACTAAATACCCTGGACTGTCTACTTTCCAAAAAAAGGGGTGATTCGGGGGGTATTTGTACTGAGGGGTGATTCGGGGGGTATTTGTACTGAGGGGGGATTCGGGGGGTATTTGTACTGAGGGGTGATTCGGGGGGTATTTGTACTGAGGGGTGATTCGGGGGGTATTTGTACTGAGGGGTGATTCGGGGGGTATTTGTACTGAGGGGTGATTTGGGGGGTGTTTGTACTGAGGGGTGATTCGGGGGGTATTTGTACTGAGGGGTGATTCGGGGGGTGTTTGTACTGAGGGGGGCTTCGGGGGGTATTTGTACTGTCCTGCCATTTTCAGGCCTCAAAAAAAAGGAGATCGGCGTCGGTACATCATGATTGATTGATTATCCAGATATATATCCCATAATTTGTGGTCTCTATAACCTTCCTACAGACTAAATAATATATACTGATTTGGGGGTATTTTTTCACCAAAGAAATGGAGCAGAATAGATTTTGACCTAAATTTCTGAAGAAAGATTGTTTACTGTATTTGCAAAAGAAACAAAGGAAAACATGTTTTTTTTTTCCCCAAACTTTTTGGTCTTTTTTTATTTATTTAGCAAAAAATAAAAAAACACCCCCAGTGGTGATTAAATACCACCAAAAGTAAAGCTTTATTTGTCTGAACAAAATGCTACAAGTTTAGTTTGGGTACAATGTTGCATGACCGCGCAATTGTCATTCAAAGTGTGAAATTTTGGCCTGGGCAGAAAGGGGTTGAAAGTTCCCCGTATTGAAGTGGTTAAGCTGCCAAAAAACCCATAGGGGGGGGGTTATTTATTAAAGCTGGAGAGTGCAAAATCTGGTGCAACTCCTGAATAGAAACCAGTCGGCTTCCAGGTTTTATTGCCAAAGCTTAATTGAACAAGCAGAGGTTAGAAGGTGATTGGCTCCCATACACAGCTGCACCAATTGTTGTAAATCTCCCCCCCCCCCATAGCCTTAGAAAACATCCAGTGTACATAAGGTAAAATAGGCTAATAAAAATGCAGATAACGGCACTAGTGCGTGATGACGTCACGTACAGGCCACGCTCTACGCGTTTTGTAGAAAGTGACGTCTTCAGGGGACAGGCTGGACGCTAGTGGTGTCTGTAATCTGATGGGCAGGATAAGGTACAGGAAGTAGAATGCTCAGGGTGGGTGGGACCAGTGTCCCAGGTAGTCTGTAGAGCAGGGAGGAGGCGGGGCAATGGCACAGAATCTGACCAGCACTGTCCTCATTCTTGGCAGCCATGAGTTGGGGAGGGGTCACAGGAGTATGTCCATTACTTTACACATCTTTAACAGGTAACACTGCCCCCTCTGTATTTCTCCAGCCTTGGATTGCTGTGTGTGTGTGGTCTTGTTGGTCTGACCGTCTTGTCTTCTCCCCCACAGGTTCCCATGTAAATGCAGAAGGGGATTCAATGCAGTTACATCCCCTCATCCGGCCGCCAAGACTTCCCTATCCGCTGCTCACCAGATCTTGGGCTACTTTACCCTCCGACCCATTCTCTGTCCTCGGAGCGCAGAGCGGAGCCGACCCAATGCTCAACAGAAAGCTCGGATGCCAGGGCTTCGGGGGATCCGTTGCGGCCATGACCTCCTTCCCCCCACAGCGCTATCATTACTTCCTCGTGCTGGATTTTGAGGCCACCTGCGACAAACCACAGATCCATCCTCAGGTACGACAAGATGGCCGCCTCGTCACGTGATTGCTTGTCTTGCTTCTTGTGTTATGTTGGGACAAATGTTCCCCGTGTTCTATCACACTATAGTCCCTGTGTTCTTGGGATTTTCCCTCCCGGGATTTGGATCCGCTCACATGCGTTGGATTTCACTACATATGCTGTGTGGGCGTCTGCTAATAACATGTCATAACTCATAGGCTGGAAGAATCCTGGTCTGCCCCACCCACCCATAACTATAAAAGCTGATTGGCAGGCTGGAAGAATCCTAATCTGCCCCACCCACCCATAACTATAAAAGCTGATTGGCAGGCTGGAAGAATCCTAATCTGCCCCACCCACCCCATGACTATAAAAGCTGATTGGCAGGCTGGAAGAATTCTAGTCTGCCCCGCCCACCCAAGACTACAATATGATTGACAGGCTGGAAGAATCCCAGTCTGCCCCACCCTCCCACGACTATAAAAGCTAATTGGCTGGCTGGAAGAATCCCAGTCTGCCCCACCCTCCCACGACTATAAAAGCTAATTGGCTGGCTGGAAGAATCCTAGTCTGCCCCACCCACCCCACGACTATAAAAGCTGATTGGCTGGCTGGAAGAATCCTAGTCTGCCCCACCCCACGACTATAAAAGCTGATTGGCTGGCTGGAAGAATCCTAGTCTGCCCCACCCACCCCACGACTATAAAAGCTGATTGGCTGGCTGGAAGAATCCTAGTCTGCCCCACCCACCCCACGACTATAAAAGCTGATTGGCAGGCTGGAAGAATCCTAGTCAGCCCCACCCACCCATAACGTGTAGCTCACTCTAATTCAGCCCTAATTCATGGCAGATATCCGTCCTGACAATTTATAAAGCTGCTCTGAGCGATTTATTATGGAGTGCGGCAAAACGTAATTTGGTTATTTTGCCAGAGGGTAGATTGTGGAAGGAAGCGCTCCATTGGTCTGGGTGAGGTGGGGTGGGTGGGGTCAGGTTGAAATGGGGAAACTCTGAACTCTTCCCCATGAATCCTCTTCTATTCAGTCTCATGCACTGGTCCTTTCCCACACCCAGGGAGCTGCAGGTTCCTCGTACAGCTGCCAATACAGGTAAATGGCTGAATGTGACTTTGCTTGTATGACCGCTAATCACGTCCCACCATTCACATGTATTGGTGATTGTAGGCGGCACCTGCAGCTCCCCAGGCATGGGAAAGCACCACTCCGCTAGTACGGCTAGTGTTACACCGGGCGGTTTTCAGGTACTTTAGCGCTAGAAATCGCCTCTGAAAAACACTTCCCATTCGATGCAGTGGGGCAGTTCTCTTGCGGGACGTTACGAAAAGTCCTGCAAGCCGGATCTTTGGGGCGGGATTGGAGCGCTGTAATTAGCGCCCCCAAAACGCCCTGCCCATTGCGATGAATGGGCAGCGCCTCAAAAGCACTTTGAAAAAGCTGCAAAACTGGACCTTTTAGCATTTTTTTTTTGGTAAAAAGCGCCCCGCTAGCGGCCGAAAAGTGTTGCAAAAGCGTCGCTAAAACAGCACTAAAAACGAGTGGCGATTTAGCGTTAACGGCCGAGCACTGCCAGTGTGAAAGGGGTCTAAATGTCCGAGTTCCTGAGGCCGAAGAATCGTCATTCGCTGGGAAGGTGGAGGGTTGGTGACTTGGAGAGGGGATCAGACTGGTGCCTACTTTCACATAGATTCTGCACACCTGATCAAACTAGAGGTCCCATAATGCATCAGAACTAGTAGTCAATCATATTGTAGCCATGAGTAGGTGGGGCATACTATGACTCTTCCAGCCTGTCAATAATATTGTAGCCATGAGTAGGCGGGGCATACTATGACTCTTGCAGCCTGTCAATCATATTGTAGCCATGAGTAGGCGGGGAATACTATGACTCTTCCAGCCTATCAATCATATTGTAGTGATGGGTGGGCGGGGCATACTATGACTCTTCCAGCCTGTTGATTAGCTATTGTAGCCATGAGTAGGAGGGGCAGACTAGCACTCTTCCAACCTGTCAATCATATTGTTGTGATGGGTGGGCGGGGCATACTATGACTCTTCCAGCCTGTCAATCATATTGTAGTCATGGGTGGGCGGGAATACTAGGGCTCTTCCAGCCTGTCAATCATATTGTAGTCATGGGTGGGCGGGAATACTAGGGCTCTTCCAGCCTGTCAATCACATTGTAGTCGTGGGTGGGCGGAGCATACTAGGACTCTTCCAGCCTGTCAATCATATTGTAGTCATGGGTGGGCGGGGCATACTAGGGCTCTTCCAGCCTGTCAATCATTGTAGTCGTGGGTGGGCGGAGCATACTAGGGCTCTTCCAGCCTGTCAATCATATTGTAGTCATGGGTAGGCAGGGCATAGTAGGGCTCTTCCAGCCAGTCAATCATATTGTAGTCATGGGTGGGCGGGAATACTAGGGCTCTTCCAGCCTGTCAATCATATTGTAGTCGTGGGTGGGCGGAGCATACTAGGACTCTTCCAGCCTGTCAATCATATTGTAGTCATGGGTGGGCGGGGCATACTAGGGCTCTTCCAGCCTGTCAATCATATTGTAGTCGTGGGTGGGCGGAGCATACTAGGGCTCTTCCAGCCTGTCAGTCATATTGTAGTGATGGGTGGGCGGGGCATACTAGGGCTCTTCCAGCCTGTCAATCATATTGTAGTCGTGGGTGGGCGGGGAATACTAGGGCTCTTCCAGCCTGTCAATCATTGTAGTCGTGGGTGGGCGGGGCATATTAAGGCTCTTCCAGCCTGTCAATCATATTGTAGTCATGGGTGGGCGGGAATACTAGGGCTCTTCCAGCCTGTCAATCATATTGTAGTCATGGGTGGGCGGGAATACTAGGGCTCTTCCAGCCTGTCAGTCATATTGTAGTCGTGGGTGGGCGGGGCATACTAGGGCTCTTCCAGCCTGTCAATCATATTTTAGTCGTGGGTGGGCGGAGCATACTAGGACTCTTCCAGCCTGTCAATCATATTGTAGTCATGGGTGGGCGGGGCATACTAGGGCTCTTCCAGCCTGTCAATCATATTGTAGTCGTGGGTGGGCGGAGCATACTAGGGCTTTTCCAGCCTGTCAATCATATTGTAGTCATGGGTAGGCAGGGCATAGTAGGGCTCTTCCAGCCAGTCAATCATATTGTAGTCATGGGTGGGCGGGAATACTAGGGCTCTTCCAGCCTGTCAATCATATTGTAGTCGTGGGTGGGCGGGGCATACTAGGGCTCTTCCAGCCTGTCAATCATATTGTAGTCGTGGGTGGGCGGAGCATACTAGGACTCTTCCAGCCTGTCAATCATATTGTAGTCATGGGTGGGCGGGGCATACTAGGGCTCTTCCAGCCTGTCAATCATATTGTAGTCGTGGGTGGGCGGAGCATACTAGGGCTCTTCCAGCCTGTCAATCATATTGTAGTCATGGGTAGGCAGGGCATAGTAGGGCTCTTCCAGCCTGTCAATCATATTGTAGTCGTGGGTGGGCGGAGCATACTAGGGCTCTTCCAGCCTGTCAGTCATATTGTAGTGATGGGTGGGCGGGGCATACTAGGGCTCTTCCAGCCAGTCAATCATATTGTAGTCGTGGGTGGGCGGAGCATACTAGGGCTCTTCCAGCCTGTCAATCATATTGTAGTCGTGGGTGGGCGGGGAATACTAGGGCTCTTCCAGCCTGTCAATCATTGTAGTCGTGGGTGGGCGGGGAATACTAGGGCTCTTCCAGCCTGTCAATCATTGTAGTCGTGGGTGGGCGGGGCATATTAAGGCTCTTCCAGCCTGTCAATCATATTGTAGTCGTGGGTGGGCAGGGCATACTAGGGCTCTTCCAGCCTGTCAGTCATATTGTAGTCATGGGTGGGCGGGGCATACTAGGACTCTTCCAGCCTGTCAATCATATTGTATTAATTGGTGGGCGGGGCTAGACTAGCAGCCTGAGCTGCCTGGGTCCCTCCACCTGCTGTGACATTATTACAGTACACTACAAAATAAACAAAAATAAGTGATCTCATTTACATAAGTGGCTTCCTATTTCTGCCCGGAGTTCAGCTTTAAATGACGTTGCAGTGCGCTCATCCTGACGTTTTAATACCCCTGGGAGTGGCCGGTGCAGCAACCAGCCCCCCCGCCGCAGACACTCTGACAAAGTCTATGGCTGGCTGGACGATGCACCTATTCCTCCTGGGTGCACCGAATGCTGCGAGGGATGCTATGCTCCTAGAGGGCCCCGTGTGTAAAGGACCCAATAGAGCAGGTCTCCCCCATCCATCGTTTAGGGCAAGAAACCTCCAAACTACGGACCTCCAGCTGTTGTGGAACTACACATCCCATGAGGCATTGTAAAACTCTGACATTCTCAGACATGACCAGGCATTATGGGAATTGTATTTCCTGAAAACGCATCAAAAACACACTGGAGTGCAATGGAACGCATCAAAAACGCACCGGTCCCCAGTACAGTGGAAAAAAAGAAGAAAATATGCATCTGGAATGCATCCAGAAATGCATCAAAAACGCACTCGAATGCGCTAAAAACGCGCTTTCAGAAACGCATCCGAAACGGATCTGGAGTGCGTTTTCGTGGTGGGAACCAGCCCTGAGGGGGCAGCTCCCCCTAATACTTATCTGAGCCCCACCTGGATCTGCTCTCCCGGGATCTCCTCTCCTGATTAGCTGAGACTCAGCCATTGGCTCCCACTACTGTCAATCACAGCCGGTGAGGAGGGGGGGGGGGGCCGGACTGAGCAACGCTGTGTGTGTCCCATAGATGCGCAGAGGAGGCTCGGGACTGAGCATGGAGCTCCCGGTACAGTTACGGGGTATTATTATTATTGCTGCTTGCGATCAGAAGCTTTCCCATCACGTGACCGATGTGATAAGACGATCGCAGCGCTCACATGATCATACACCCGCCCTGCAGCATCCTAAACCCCTTAAAGGGCCAGGAGGTGTCGGCTCCAAGGGGTTAAAGAACAGAACAAAAAAAAAAAAACAAGGCTTTAGAAGCACTTTAAGAAAATAACATAAAACCCCCAAAAAATTAGATATTTTAATCGCTTTCCGACCGCCTAACCCCCTTGAACTGCGGCAGAGCGGGTCTATTGCAGATGGGGCTCAGGTAAGTATTAGGGGGAGCTGCCCCCCTGAGGGCCGGTTCACACCACGAAAACGCACTCCAGATCAGTTTCAGATGCGTTTCTGCATGCGCGTTTTTAGCGAATTCGGTGCATTTTGGATGCATTCCAGATGCGTTTTTCTTCTTTTTTCCTTTTTTTTCTCCACTGTACTAGGGACCGGTGCAACTTTGATATGTTCCATTGCATTCCAGTTTTGATGCGTTTTACTGCGTTCCAATACAGTCCAGAAAGAAAAATACCGCATGTTCTGACCGTACTTGGTGTGAATAATGCCATTGTAAACCATATAACCTACCTTCCATGCGTTTTTGATGCAGAAAAAAAAAAAACGCACTGGACTGCATGTGGTGTGAACCGACCCTGAAGGTTTTTTTTACCTTGCTGCATAGAAATTATGAAGGTAAAAAAACCTTCTGCCTTTATAACCACTTTAATGGGGGGGGGGGGGATTGCACTGCATGAGAAGTAAAGAAATCCTACAAGCTATTTTTTTTTTTTTTAATAAAATGTATTCCTTTTTAACCCCAATTAACTCTTAAGCGACTCCTCCTTCCCCTTCTCCACTTAGCTACTATTATTATTTATTTATTTGTTTTTTGCTGATTTTTGTGTTACTTTTTTAACAATTTTTTATTTATTTATTTTTATATTTTATATTCATCTTGTTTGTTACTTTTATCAGTTTCGCTAATCAAGTAAATGCGGAAACTTTGAAAAAAAAATAAAATAAAGGGACAGTATAAAAAAAATAAATAAGTGAAAATAAATAAAATGAAAGCACCCCATTTATCTGCATACGTAAGTCGCGTCCACATATGGAAATGGTGTTCACACCACACACGTGAAGTATCGCCACAATCGAGAGCGATAATTCTAGCGCTAGACCTCCTCTGTAACACCTAACGGGTAACCTGTAAAAAATTTTTATGTGTCGCCTATTGAGATTTTTAAGTACCGTAGTTTGGCTCCATTCCAAGAGTTTGCGCAGTTTTAAAGCCTGACATGTTGGGTATCTATTTATGCTGCAGCAAGGTGATGGGGCAATGGCTGTATTGTCAGCATTCTGGGAGGGGGCATTAAAACTGCGGCTCAGCTGCCCCCCCTCCCCCCTCTTTTTCCCCTGTCTGAAGGAGCCCTTACAGTTTAGGCTGTCACAGCCTGATTAAAAAGCCTGTCCCCTGCCAGCAACATGCATAGAAATGTCTCTTTTGCTCTCTGTATGGAAGCAGTGGTCTCTCTGCAGAGGTCTGTTAACAAGGAACACACCTGCACTGCAGTGCACCACAGCAAACGCCCTGGCTCCCATGCCAATTGTATTTTGGCAGGATGTGAATTCCACACACTGGTGTAACATGCGTTTTTCTGCGATCTCCGGACAAGCCTTGTAGTGAGAAGCGAGCCCTTCGCCTCTTAGATTTATACCGTATGGCGGCTTGTAAAATCCCCCCCCCCCCCCCCGCGCACATCCCGCCGTCCTGTCATCTCTGTTATTACAAACACGCCGTATTGTAGCCATCAGAAATGCCTCTCTAAATAACCCTCCGCGGCTCCAGCGGCCTCCACCAGCCCTGAGAAGAAAGCATCAGTTTTCATCTGTCACGGCCGCAGATCAGCAATTAAAACCCAAAGAGGCAAATGCCAGCGATGACCCGCAGCACAAGGCAGCTGACAAACAAGGCCGGACAAATCGACGGATAATTTATAAGCTTTGCCCTAAAATCTAATTATTTGGCAATTTGAATTTCTCAGCCAGCCTGGGCTCTGCAATAAATTTAACCCGCCATAAATTATTTAGGGGACTGCCCATGGTGTAAATCAAAAAAGATAAAAGAGGTAAGGCGGAAAATGAGTTTTGGTTTTTTTAACAGCGAGGATTTGTCAGGCCTTCCGTATAATTAACTGGGGGCAGCGCGTTCCTGTACACAACACGGGCGAATGTTTACCTCCCGATGTTCGAGTATCTTCTTTACATCATCATAATAAAGTGTCTTCTCTGAATTTTGGTGTTTGAGACCATTATATCCAAAATAAAAAAATACTTTTATGCATCTCCCTAGATAATTTCTTCATGATATCCTAGATAATTTCTAGATAATTTCTTCATGATGTCATACAGTGCTTCCAGGAAAGTATTCACAGCGCTTCACTTTTTCCACATTTCACCTTTTCCACATTTTGTTATGTTACAGCCTTATTCCAAAATGGATTAAATTCATTATTTTTCCTCAAAGATCCACAAACAATCCCCCATAATGACAACGTGAAAGAAGTTTGAAATCTTTGCAAATTTATTAAAAATAAAAAATGAAAAAATCCCATGTACATAAGTATCACAGGCTCCTCCCATGTACATAAGTATCACAGGCTCCTCCCATGTATTTAAGTATCACAGGCTCCTCCCATGTACATAAGTATCACAGACTCCTCCCATGTACACAAGTATCACAGACTCCTCCCATGTACACAAGTATCACAGGCTCCTCCCATGTACATAAGTATCACAGGCTCCTCCCATGTACATAAGTATCACAGGCTCCTCCCATGTACATAAGTATCACAGGCTCCTCCCATGTACATAAGTATCACAGGCTCCTCCATGTACATAAGTATCACAGGCTCCTCCCATGTATTTAAGTATCACAGGCTCCTCCCATGTACATAAGTATCACAGGCTCCTCCCATGTACACAAGTATCACAGGCTCCTCCATGTACACAAGTATCACAGGCTCCTCCCATGTACACAAGTATCACAGGCTCCTCCCATGTACACAAGTATCACAGGCTCCTCCCATGTACACAAGTATCACAGGCTCCTCCCATGTACACAAGTATCGCAGGTTCCTCCCATGTACATAAGTATCACAGGCTCCTCCCATGTACATAAGTATCACAGGCTCCTCCCATGTACATAAGTATCACAGCCTTTGCTCAATACTTTGGTGAAGCTCCTTTGGCACCAATTACAGCCTCAAGTCTTGTTGAGTATGATGCTACAAGCTTGGCACTCCTATTTTTGGGCAGTTTCTCCCATTCTTCTTTGCAGGACCTCTCAAGCTCCATCAGGTTGGATGGGGACGTCGGTGCACAGCCATTTTCAGATCTCTCCAGAGATGTTCAATCGGGTTCAAGTCTGGGCTCTGGCTGGGCCACTCAAGGACATTCACAGAGTTGTCCCGTAGCCGCTCCTTTGTTATCTTGGGTGTGTGCTTAGGGTCATTGTCCTGTTGGCTTCGCCCCACTCTGAGGTCCAGAGCACTCCGAAGCAGGTTTTCATCAAGAATATCTCTGTACATTGTTGGATTCATCTTTCCCTCAATCCTGACTAGTCTCCTAGCTGCTGCCGCTGGAAAACATCCCCACAGCATGAGGCTGCCACCACCATGCTTCACTGTAGGGATGACATTGACCAGGTGATGAGCGGTGCCTGGTTTCCTGAAGACATGACCCTTTCCATTCAGGCCAAAGAGTTCAATCTTTGTTTCATCAGACCAGAGAATTTTGTTTCTCATGGTCTGAGAATCTTTCAGTGTCTTTTGGCAAACTCCAGATGGGCTGTCATGTGCCTTTTACTGAGGAGTGGCTTCCGTCTGGCCTCTCTACCATACAGGGCTAATTGGTGGAGTGGTGCAGAGATGGTTGTTCTTCTGGAAGGTTTTCCTTTCTCCACAGAGAAATGCTGGAGCTCTGTCAGCGTGACCATCGGGTTCTTGGTCACCTTCCTAAGGCCTTTCTCCCCTGATCGCTCAGTTTGGCCGGGCGGCCCACTCTAGGAAGAGTCCTGGTGGTTCCAAACTTCTTCCATTTACAGATGATGAAGGCCACTGTGCTCATTGGGACCTTCATGTTTCTGTACCCTTCCCCCAGATCTGTACCTCCATACAATCCTGTCTCCGAGGTCTACAGACAATTTCTTGGACTTCACAGCTTGGTTTGAGCTCTGACATGCACTGTTACCTTTGGGACCTTATATAGACAGGTGTGTGCCTTTCCAAATCATATCCAATCAACTGAATTTACCACAGGTGGACTCCAATCACGTTGTAGAAACATCTCAAGGATGATCAGTGGAAACAGAATGCACCTTTAATAAATTTGCAAAGATTTCAAACA
The DNA here is from genome assembly GCF_042186555.1 of Aquarana catesbeiana. Classification (NCBI taxonomy): domain Eukaryota; kingdom Metazoa; phylum Chordata; class Amphibia; order Anura; family Ranidae; genus Aquarana; species Aquarana catesbeiana. The sequence continues at coordinate 344,332,488 of NC_133330.1, forward strand.
AACTTCTTTCACCTTGTCATTATGGGGTAATGTTTGTAGAATTTGAGGAAAATAATGAATCTAATATATTTTTGGAATAAGGCTGTAACATAACAAAATGTGGAAAAAGTGAAGCGCTGTGAATTCCTCCTGGATGCACTGTATGTAAACACAGCAACAACTTTGCCGAGCCTTCCTTCTAAAAATGCTGGTTATTGGCTGTCATGTTTAACCTTCTTTTTTTTTTTTTTTTTTATATAATATTCCTTGGAGATCCTGCCATGCTTGTGCTTGTTCCGGCACTTCTTGTTATAGGATGACAACTCTCTGTCCCTGAACCAGTAGATGGAAGGCATTTGACTTGAATCTTTTTTGTCCCTCAAAACAGAAGGTGTTGATTAGGCTTCATGACTAGACCTTAGCAGATCTACCACAATGTGGGGCCCCTTCTAAGGCGGCAGGTGTTGGTTAGACTTAATGACTAGATCTCGGCAGATTTGCCACAATGTGGGAGCTCTCCTAAGGGGCAATGGTCTCCCAAACTGCAAAATTCCAATGAAATCGACAGTGCCAGAAGAGTCCCTGAACATGAAGATGGAAGGCACTTGACTTGGATCTTTTTGTCCATCAAAGCAGAAGGTGTTGGTTAGGCTTGATGACTAGACCTTGGCATATCTTCCTCTATGTGGGTGCTCTCTCAAGTGCGGAAGGTGTTCATTACGCTTGATCACTAGACCTCGGCAAATCTACCGCAATATGGGGGCTCTCTCAAGGCAGAAGGTGTTGGTTAGGCCTGATCACTAGACCTCGGCAGATCTACCACAATATGGGGGCTCTCCCAAGTGGCGATGGCCTCCCAAATTGAAAAAATTCAGTGAAATCGACAACAAGAGTGCCAGAGGGTCATCTTTAGAGTCCATCACAAGTCCACAGCACAGGTCTATCATGACTGAAATAGAACACTGCCCAGAGTCTCTAGATTTCAGTTCTATAGGAAGCACTGTCATTTCACTACCATGATGGTTTTTGTTCAGGCGGCACTTCCTGTTATAGGATGACAACTCTCTGACCCTGAACAAGCAGATCAAAGGCACTTGACTTGAATCGGTTTTGTCAATCAAAACAGAAGGTGTTAGTTAGGCTTGATCACTAGACCTTGGTGAATCTGCCACAAAGTGTGGGCTCTCCCGATGCAGAAGGTGATGGTTAGGCTTGATGACTAGACCTTGGCAGATCCGCCACAATGTGAGGTCTCTCTCAATACAGAAGGAGTTGGTTAGGCTTGATGACTAGACCTTGCTAGACCTACTACAATGTGGGGGCTGTCCCATGACAGAAGGTGTTGGTTAGGCTTGATGACTAGACCTCGGCAGATCTACCACAATGTGGGGGCTCTCCTAAGGCAGGAGGTGTTGGTTAGGTTTTGATGACACTGCAGTGTTTTTTTTTTTGGGGGGAGGGGTAATATGAAGGGGCAGGGGACACTGGTATGGGGGGCAGAGGACACTACAGACAGTGGGAGGGTGATGTGAAGGGGGACATAGGACAATACTGTGGTGGTGTGTGTGGGGGGGGGGGGGGTGATGTGAAGGGGGGCAGAGGACACTACTGTGAAACCTTGTGTTCTTCATGCTATCTTTGTATTGGGAGGCTGATAGGTTTTTTGTTTTTTGTTTTTTTAAAGGGCGCTGCCTAAACCTAACCCCCGGGGATCTTTGACTTCCTCCATGTTGTCCAGGTAGATGTCAACCTCTGAAAGATTGCCTACCCCTGATCTAGAGGTTGCTATGGGTTCTTTGGGCTGTGGTGTCTACATAGTGTCATATCTAGGACCATTTGGTAGAGCCAGCGGCATGACAGCAATGATCTTTTTTCGCTGTCTGTAAAGGTGACATTCTGATCACCATTGTGAGTTGGGTTCCATTGGCCACCAATGAATCAATATCAGCAGGGTTCCTGGACAATTCTTTCAAGGGATCTCTTGAGTAAGAAGGTCGAGACTTGCTGGTCTACATCTAATGGAACAGTGCTAGTGTCCACGGAGATTTTGCTTGTGGCCATTAAGAACACTGCCCCTGGTGTGGGGAATGGCAGATGGTCAGATTCCTTCCTTGATAAAATAATAGAAGAAACTTGTGACTTCTGCCCTTTAGTGGACAGTCAGTGGAAATGTCCAGGTCATATAGGCAGGGACAGGAATACCCGGAGGAAGGACCCAGCAGGACATTTAAACGTTTATGTAAAAAAATAGGTTTTCATTAGCTTGTGGTGTTAGGATTTAAATAAAAATAATCACATGCAGAACTATATGTAAATTAAAAAAATTCCTTAGCAAGTGTGTGGAGTATGGTAAGTATGGAGTTCTGTCCTCCAGAGTCAGCTGTGCAGATCCCACCTCCATCCATCTTCTTTTGTAGAGTGATGTCCCTTTAGGTTATAATGACGTGTGTGAATGATGTCACTCCCGGAGCTCTAAAGCTTTCTATTGTCTCTTCAGAAGTGATATTTTAGTTTTTTTTTTACCCTGGAATGTCGCCCTGTAATTTCATAACTGTGTTGCGGGCCTCACACAATGAAATTAAAGAGCTGAGAGATGAATTGAACCTTCCAAAGGTCCCAACACTTGTCTCTATTAGCCTGACAAAAGAGAAGACCTCCCTCCTTTCTCCCGCTCTTAGACGGAAATGAAAAGGCGTCTGTGAAGGTTCTCATTCATCCAGGTCATGGTATATCTAGTAGGATTTGGACACCTTCAACTGGACTCGTTCAGTAATGTTGAGGACATTTCATAGCTTAGCCAAGCCACTCCTTCATTTCTAGTGATTAATGGGAAAATGATTAGGCTCATTAGAAATAAACAAGTGGAAAAAAGTGAACAGCCCTACTTTCTATTATATTGTCCAATATAACAAATGTCCTGTGTATAATATAGCCAAAAGTGCAATATGAAGTAAACAGTATCTAAAAAAAAAAGTGCAAAACACTCTATATCTACTTGCCCGCCAAAAGATTTACCCCCCTTCATGACCAGGCCATTTTTTGCGATACGGCACTGCGTTACTTTACCTGACCAATTGCTCGGTTGTGCGACGCTGTACCAAAATAAAATTGATATTTTTTATTCACAAAAAAAAGAGCTTTCTTTTGGTTGTATTCGATCACCTCTGTGTTTTTTATTTTTTGCGCCATAAACAAAAAAAAAAAAATCGGCAATTTTGAAAAAAAAAAAAAAAAAAACAATAATATTTTTACTTTCTGCTATAAAACCTATCCAATAAGAAATTGGAAAAATCTAATTTCTTAGTAAATTTAGGCCAATATGTATTCTGCTACATATTTTTGGTAAAAAAAATATCCCAATAAGAGTATATGGATTGGTTTGCGCAAAAGTTATAGCGTCTACAAACTATGGGAAATATACAGGGATTTTTAAAAATGTATTTTTATATAGCGGGACTGCGGTAATATGGCGGGCAATCTGGCACTAACTGACACCTTGCGGGAACCAGTGACACCATTACAGTGATCAGTGCTACAAAATATGCACTGTCACTGTACTAATGACACTGGCTGGGAAGGGTTAAATATCTAGGGGTGATCAAAGGAATAAATGTTTGCCTAGCCAGTGTTTGTGTGTA
>NC_133330.1:344336604-344339104 GCF_042186555.1 Aquarana catesbeiana
AAAAAGAACTAATGCCATTGAACAACAGATTACCGCACCCATGTGGCACAGTACCCAGGCAACAGCTTATATTAATTTTGAACAACAAAGTATGCAGTATACTGTATGCAGCCCCTAAAGGACTCACATTGCTGACCTCCAGCCTTCTAACCAATTTCTGTTCTGTTATATAAAATGAAATAGTTCAACTCACCATAATGCAGAATCAGTGGGAGCCCTGAGCGTGTCACTTGCCACGTCGCCTGCCACCAGATGCAGATTGTCACTTGTCACACGTTGCCGATTGTCCACTTGCCACGTCCCGCATTGTCATTTGCCACGTCACCTGCCACACATTACTGATTGTCACTTGCCACTTTCCGGATTGTCACTTGCCACACATTACAGATTGTCACTTGCCACGTCCGGATTGTCACTTGTCACACATTACGGATTGTCACTTGCCACGTCCCGGATTGTCACTTGCCACACATTACGGATTGTCACTTGCCACGTCGCTTGCCACATGTTACAGATTGTCACTTGCCACGTCACCTGTCACACATTACGGATTGTCACTTGCCACGTCCCAGATTGTCACTTGCCACACATTACGGATTGTCACTTGCCACGTCGCCTGCCACATGTTACAGATTGTCACTTGCCACGTCACCTGCCACACATTACGGATATTCACTTGCCACGTCCCGGATTGTCACTTGCCACACATTACGGATTGTCACTTGCCACGTCGCCTGCCACATGTTACAGATTGTCACTTGCCACGTCACCTGCCACGTCACCTGCCACACATTACGGATTGTCACTTGCCACGTCCCGGATTGTCACTTGCCACACATTACGGATTGTCACTTGCCACGTCCCGGATTGTCACTTGCCACACATTACGGATTGTCACTTGCCACGTCGCTTGCCACAGTGAGGGGGGAACTGCACTGCAGGGATGCAGGGAGGGCGCCGGGCGGTGAGAGATGATGTCATCTTTATGCACCCCCGGCTGCCAGCTCCCTGATTGGCCAGCCTGCTCACACACGAGCCGCCCAGCTGACTCCCCGCCTGACAGCCCTCGGAGTCGCGCGCGCTCACCGCGGAGCCGCCCGCTGTCACCCGCGGGCCCGCGAAGCCGCCCGCTGTCACCCGCGGAGCCGCCTGTCACCGGTCCGGGGGGCCCCTAACAGCTGCGGGCCCCATATCGGCCGCGTGTGTCCTATGGCAGTAGTTCCGCCAGTGCTCAAGCGCCATCAGGTTGGATGGGGAGTGTCGGTGCACAGCCATTTTCAGATCTCTCCAGAGATGTCCAATCGGGTTCAAGTCTGGGCTCTGGCTGGGCCACTCAAGGCCATTCACAGAGTTGTCCCGTAGCCACTACTTTGTTATCTTGGCTGTGTGCTTAGGGTCGTTGTCCTGTTGGAAGATGAACCTTCACCCCAGTCTGAGGTCCAGAGCGCTCTGGAGCAGGTTCTCATCAAGGATGTCTCTGTACATTGCTGCATTCATCTTTCCCTCGATCCTGACTAGTCTCCCAGTTCCTGCTGCTGATAAACATCCCCACAGCATGATGCTGCCACCACCATGCTTCACAGTAGGGATGGTATTGCCCAGGTGATGAGCAGTGCCTGGTTTCCTCCAGACATGACCCTTGCCATTCAGACCAAAGAGTTCAATCTTTGTTCCATCAGACCAGAGAATTTTGTTTCTCATTATCTGAGTGTCCTTCAGGTGCCTTTTGACGATCTCCAGATGGGCTGTCATGTGCCTTTTACTGAGGAGTGGCTTCCGTCTGGCCACTCTACCAAACAGGTCTGATTGGTGGAGTGCTGCAGAGATAGTTGTTCTTCTGCAGTGGCGGCTGGTGTTTTTTTTTTTTTTTTCTGGGGGGGGCGCAAACAACCACCCTCCCGAGCGGCCGGCGGCACCTCCTCCCCACTGTCTGCTGGTCTGGCACTTACCCCTTCTAGGCGGGCAACAGGCAGCAGGCATCAGGTCCGTGTCCTGTCCTCCATCATGGCGGCTTCCAGCATGCGGCTCCTCCCCGCCTAGGCATCCAATTGAATCGCCTGTCCTTTCAGCCAATCTGGTGATGTGTCTCCAAACCCACTTCCTGATTGGCCGGAGGAGGATCAGAGTTACAATAGTGAATATTCATTCCCTGTTGTAACACACCTGGGTGGGTTCTGTTCGCATTCTCTGCTCCCCGAGCCCACCCTATTTTGAAGCGTGGGCGTGGCTGGTCAGAGTCCAGGCTGAGGTTGCCACTCCATTCACCTTCCTAGCATCTCAGATGTGCGGGCATCAGGGGATACCCCCTCTTCCCTATTTTAAATCCCATTAGAGCCTCTGGCGGCTTTTAACCCCTTTTTTCAGCCATTAGCGGGGGTGAAAAGCGCCGCAAAAACGACGGTAAAGCGCCGCTAAAAATAGCAGTGATTTACCGCCGAAGCACGGCGCTGCTCAGTGTGAAAGTGCCCTTAATGTGCTGCCCCCGTCATAGCTCGGCGGC
>NC_133330.1:344344104-344385664 GCF_042186555.1 Aquarana catesbeiana
CCGGGCCCATGGACCTATCTGATAAACGACATGTGGGTCCACAAAGTGATTCTGTCTGGTTAAAAGATCGAGTTCCAGTCTTGTACCCAAGCAGATTTTTTCTGTCCAATCTGCGTTTGTCTCCGGACCGTTTGTTAGCCCTCCGGGGCACGGTGCAAGGCCTGTTGCTTCAAGGGTGACTGTCCCGGTTCCGGTGTCGGAATGTTTCCAAGGTTTTTATTCAAACCTGTTTACGAACCCCAAAAAAGAGGGTACGGTACATCTGATTCTGGACCTCAAGGCCCTGAACCGCTTTGTGCGGGTGCGGAAGTTCGAAATAGAGTCCAATTGCTCTGTGGTGGCATCTCTTCATCAGGGGGACTTTCTTGCCTCCATCGACATGAAGGATGCCTTCCTGCACATTCCGATATGTGCACAACACCAATGGTTCCTCCGCTTTGCTGTGGGAGAGGAGCATTATCAGTTTGTGGCGTTACCCTTTGGTCTCGCCTCCGCTCCTCGGTCTTCACCAAGGTGTTGGCCCCGGTTCTGGCGCTACTGCGCCAGCGGGAGATTGCTGTTCTGGGATACCTGGACGACCTTCTGCTGCGAGCAGAGTCCCCAGCGACCCTGAGGGGCCACGTGGAGATCGCTATTCAGACTCTGGCAGATTTTGGGTGGCTGATAAATTACCAAAAGTCTGCGCTGATTCCAGTTCAGAAATTTGGTTTATCTGGGTCTGACTCTGGATTCCGCTCTGGCCAGAATGTTCCTTCCGCAGGACAAACTCCAGAAGTTACAGACGGAAACCCGCTTACTGCTGTCCAGCAGGTGGGTCTCCCTGCGGACTTGTATGTGGATGCTAGGCCTGATGGTGTCTACGTTCGAGGCAGTCCCGTTTGCTCAATTCCATACGAGACCCCTGCAAAAGGAGATCTTGTTAAAATGGGACAAATGTCCATGGTCTCTGGACAGTCAGATTTAGCTGAGCCAAGGAACCAAAAGTTCCCTGATCTGGTGGCTTAGTTCCCTGGCTCTTCAGCAGGGGAAATCTTTTCTCCCTCTGTACTGGATGGTGGTCACCACCGATGCCAGTCTGTCCGGGTGGGGAGGAGTCCTGGGCCTGAGCTCTGCTCAGGGTTGCTGGACGCTGGAGGAATTCAGGCTACCTATCAACATCTTGGAACTCCGGGCGATCAGACTCGGTCTGGATCATTGGACGGATCGATCTCAGGGGCTCCCAATACGGATCAAGTCAGACAATGCCACGGTGGTGGCCTATGTCAACCACCAGGAAGGAACAAGGAGTGTGTTAGCGGGCCTGGAAGTAGCCAGCATTCTCCGGTGGGCAGAGCGTTTCATCCCGACCATCTCCGCCGTCCACATTCCGGGGGTGGATAACTGGCAGGTGGATTACCTCAAGCGACAAGTGTTGGAACAATGGGAGTGGTCCCTTTATCAGGAGAATTTTCAACAAATATGTCTGTGTTGGGACTCTCAAGAGGTAGATCTGATGGCATCCCAGGTTAACAGGAAAGTGCAGAGGTTTGTGGCCAGTTCTCGGGACCCTATGGCAGACGCTTTGGTGGCTCCGTGGGGCCAGTATCGTCTGATCTACGCCTTTCCTCCTCTCAAGCTTCTGCCTCAGCTGGTACACCGACCTGGTGCGTCTGGTCGCAGATGCCCCCTGGAGGCTGCCTCTCAGGGAGGATCTGCTATCCCAAGGGCCGATCTTCCACCCTGCTTTACCGTTGCTGGATTTAACGGCCTGGCTGTTGAAATCCAGGCGTTGAAGGATAGGGGCTTACCTGCATCGGTGATTCCAACACTACTCAAAGCTGGGAGGTCTACTTCCAGGAAGGTATATCATCGGACGTGAAAAGCGTACATTTCATGATATTAGTCAGTGGGGTTTCACCCACGTTCCTTTTCGGTGGCTCGGATTTTGACTTTTCATCAGAGTGGCGTTGAAAAGATTTTGGCCTTGAGTACTATCAAGGGCCAGGTGTCGGCTTTTGCTACCGTGGGACTTGAATCTGGTGATTTTGGTTCTACAGAAGCCTCCATTTAAAATATTTGAGAAATTCCCCTGCTTACAGAAGGTGGCCTTCTTGGTGGCTATCACCTCTGCTCGCAGGGTGTCGGAATTGGCGGCGCTATCCTGTTGCACGCCCTACCTGGTGATTCTTAAGGACAAGGTGGTTCTACAGATGTTCACGCAAAAACACAAGAAAAAATGTGCTATAAGATATAGATTATAGACTAACAGTGACCCTTAGGCCGGTGGTCAGTGCGGAATGCCTGAGACTGGAGACTCAAGAGCTGAAGTGGACAAGGGGAGCGGGACTGTCCCAATAATGGGGAGAATAAAACCCAAACCAAGCATGGGACAAACATAAAATAAAGGAGAGGGAAACACACAATTGGGGGGAAGAGCAGAGTGGCAGGCAAGAGGCCCAGAAATATAGAGAGGGTAGGAGGAGAAGCAAAGAGGAGGTGGGAAAAGGAATTTCCCCTAGGCTGGGGATGCGGTCAAGTTCATTTGAGAGGCCTAAGCTGATCGGGTGTAGAGTAGGGAATGCATAGGACCACCATGAGGGGCCCATTAGCATGGGAGTCTTGGAGCAAACTGATCATTTTTTCATAGATCATGAGGGCCGTCAGGGTGTTCTTCACCTCCAAAAATGATACAGTTTGCTTATTCTAGGCCCTTGCAATTGTGCACTTAGCTGTGATAAACAGATATGTGGCTAGTTCCTGCTGGTAAGAGAAGAGGCCTGGGATTGGACAATGGAGCAATGCAAGTTTGGGGTTTTTATAGTATGGTATGTGGAAAAGGGTTGGCAGGAGTACAAAGACTTTAGACCAAAATCCCTAGAGGCGGGGGCATGAAACCATATATGTATTTTATCTCCTCGCTGACCACACCCCCAGAAGCATATGTCACTGTAGGGTGGGTTTGACTTGCCAATGCGGGCTGGGACCCAATACCAGCATAGTAGGACCTTATAGGCTGCCTCCAATGTGGCTGTGTTAAAGGAGCACTTCGCTATGCACAGATTCCCCAGTCCCTTTCTTTGCAGCCTCAGCTGCTCTGTAGATGAATGGACAGGAGACAGAGGCTCCTCTCTATTCATAAGCGTAAGCATCATAAACACAGTTTATCGATCGGTGCGGTGGTGGGGGCAGTTAAAAGCACCGATCTCTCTGTATAGATTTCAATAAAGCAGCTGAAAGCCGCGGAAGGGAGAGGAGGAGAAGCGTCTGTCAGCTGCTTTATTGAAATCTATATGCTTTATTGAAATGTATACAGGGAGATCGGTGCTTGTAACTGCCCCCACCGCCGCACCGATCGCCCCTGATTGCCCAGGTATCGGATTAGGCATCGGAACATTTGCACGTATTTGCAAGTACTCGTGGAAATGCTCGGTTTCGGCACAGATACCAATACTAGTATCGGTATCGGTGCAACCCTAGTAACCGCCTTCATGAGTCCTGATGAAGCTTGAAAGAGAAACGCGTTGACCTATGAGAAATTTACATATATGTTCAAGATCTGAGGAATTGGCCTCGTAATGCATGATGCTGTATTTTTCATGATAACTAATTGCCTATACACACATCAAACATCAAGTTTGTTTTTACTAAGTTGTTTTTATTATAATTAGGAATAAAATATATACTTTTGTTGTGCCCCTTGTTATGCCAGTAAAGTCCGACCTTTTTCTACTTGCAATTTTAAAAGTAGCAGAACTTCTGTTACCAACTGAGCTCATCAACAACGCGGATGTTATTTCAGGGGAACAGTAGGATCTGAGTGAGATCTCAGTTTGTTCATGTATATTGCAATCTCCTGATATTAGAAGACCTTAAAGGAACTCTCTACTCAAACAATGACTTTTTATCAGGGAGGGAGGACAGTCTTCAGTAGCTCTTGTTTGTATCCATTCATCTTTTGAGCCTGGTTGTTCCTAACGATGTCCTCATATGTTGCATTTAGATGCAGGCAATATGTTCCCTGGTTCAGATACACAACCCTTTTGTTCTTGTTGTATCCTAAACACATTGAAGCCTCAGAGCAATTTTACATAAAAAATGAGAAGACCTGGCTCACTATAAGCATACGAATTCATCCCAGAGGTGTTCAGTAGGGTTGAGGTCAGGGTTCTGTGCAGGACACTCGAGTTACTCCACAGCAAACCGGTCAGACCATTTAGAGTGGCCCCCCCTTTTGTGGCTATAATATTCTACACTCTTCTGAGAACACTTACCACAAGATTTTGGAGGGTGTCTGTGGGAAATTGTGCCCATTTGTAAGGTCAGGTACTGATGTTGCAAGAGAAGACTTGGCTCACCATTAGTTTTTCTAATTCATCCCAAAGGTGGTCCCAGCTGCCTTGAGATCATTGACAAGATTCTCCCGTGTAGTTCTGGGCTGATCCCTCACCGTTCTCATGATCATTGAAGCTCCACGAGGTGAGACCTTGCATGGAGCCCCAGACCGAGGGAGATTGACAGTTATTTTGTGTTTCTTCCATTTGCAAACCAACTGTTGTCACTCTCTCACCAAGCTGCTTGGCGATGGTCTTGTAGCCCATTCCAGCCTTCTGTAGGTTTACAATCTTGTCCCTGACATTCTTGGACAGCTCTTTGGTCTTGGTCATGGTGGAGAGATTGGAATCTGATTGATTGCTTCTGTGGGCAAGTGTCTTTTATACTCACCTCCGAACAGGCTTGGCGAGAGGGGTGGATTTCTATTTGGGAGCAAGCAATGCCCATTCCTGGTCAGTAGGGTAAAGCATGATCAGAATCTGAAGCAGAATGGATCATCGAATCTATTGCATATGGATGAACTGATGACCTTACTAAAGAATGGATTTGAACAATATATCTCTACCTGGAACATCTGGGTCAATAGTCGTCATCTCCACTCAGTTTAGGAGTTTTCTCCTGTAACGTGGATCATCAAAACCCAACTCCAGGAATTAAAAAAAAATCTACCCTTGATGTCGATGGGTTAAATACAGGCATCGTTACTTATCTTACACCCCTATTCCAGTCAGTTCTGGTGTTCTCCTCCCCTGCCCAAAGCCCATTGCTAGGAGGTTTTTTTCTAACTTTTTTTTTTTTAATTCCTGGAGTTGGGTTTTTATGGTCCACGTTACAGGGGAAAACACCTAACCGGAGTGGAGTTGATGACTATTGATCCAGATGTTCCGGGTAGAGATATATTGTTCAAATCCATTCTTTAGTAAGGTCATCGGTTCATCCATATGCAGTAGATTCGATGATCCACTCTTTGATTGAAGGGAAGGATGTTTGATCTTCAATGCCTTAGGATCACAGGCCTGACCAGGAGCAAAAAAAAAAACTTGTGGTGACCCTATATGTAATATTTTAAGCGTTTACAAGGCCACAAAAACTATTTGAGCGGACTTCCCCGGTGACACATGGAGACATAGATTTAAAACATCGTTTTTTATTGATATCATATGGGACCAAATGGTCCTAAAATAGTCAAAAATTAGTGTAGCATATTTATACATATGTTTAATTTCCATTCTTTATGGACAGCCTAATATCTTTCACAGACTTAACATACGTTCCACATTTCAACCACAAATAGAACATCCAATTGTCTATTTCTCAATGACTTAATACAGTGGTCTCCAAGCTGTGGCCCGCGGGCCGGGTGTAGCCCTTTGCTTGCCTTTAGCTGGTCTTTGGGGCACTATGCCGTCCACAGAGACCAATGATGGAACACCATTCCTCCCACAGACACCAACAATGGGGCACCATTCCTCCCACAGACACCAATGATGGGGCACCATTCCTCCCACACACACCAATGATGGGGCACCATTCCTTCCACACACACCAATGATGGGGCACCATTCCTCCCACACACACCAATGATGGGGCACCATTCCTCCCACACACACCAATGATGGGGCACCATTCCTCCCACACACACCAATGATGGGGCACCATTCCGCCCACACACACCAATGATGAGGCACCATTCTTTCCACTGACACCAATGATGGGGCACCATTCCGCCCACACACACCAATGATGGGGCACCATTCTGCCCACACACACCAATGATGAGGCACCATTCTTTCCACTGACACCAATGATGGGGCACCATTCCTCCCACTGACGATAATGATGGGGCACCATTTCTCCCATAGATACGATGGGGCAACAATCCTACTTTGAATACCAACAATGGGCACCATTCCTTCAACTGATACCAACAATAGGGCATTATTCCTCTCACTGAAACCAATGATGGGGCACTGTTTGCTCTTACCGACGCCATGGCATTTTCTAATCCCACTGGCCACAACCTGACCACCTCTAAAGCCTCAAGGCCAGTAAATGAGCCCTTTGTTCAGAAAGTTTGGAGACCCCTGACTTCGTGAGTGATAGGACAGCTCCCCAAAGCATTGATATGTTTTGCATACTTGAGTCAGCTTCCTCAGGATGGAAGGGTATCGCAGTGATGACATGTCATATATTGTGTGTGCACAACAGCCAGTGCAGGTACAAGCTACTTCCCGGGTGGGCCACAGGGCAGGGGGGGGGGGGGGGACAACCGGGAAAAGGACCAAAAAAGCAGAAAGATCTCACTTGCATAGCCTATATATTGCCCTTTGAGAATTGTAGATCAACCCAGGTCAAGTGTAAGTGGATATTAGTTGGCAGATCATTGGTTCAAAGAATGGGAACAGGCAAATCTTTGTAATACTGGAGGGGACTGTTGCCGAGACCCTAAAAACATCCAAAAAACAAAGGGTTTAATCAAAGGGCCTGCCACTATAAGCCAGATGCTCCAAATACAGCCGGCTCCCTCTTGATATCTGCTGGTATTATGGGTTTCCTTACACTTTAATCTCACAAGTTCTCAGATCCATGTACAGACCACAATAGCTCAACCCATAAAATGTCTTCCTGTGCCACTGAATGTGAGTGACAGGTGCTCTTTGCTACCGTCCTCCTAGTAGCAAAGTTGGTCGTCTTTCAGCAGCCGTACAGGGTGATGCATCACCTCCTCTGTTTCTTCTCTGCACGCTTTACAGTGAGCAGAATCTCCGGCGTTGAACGGGTTAACCCTTCCTAATTGCCTTCCCGCTAGTAAAAAATGTATGTACGCGCTCATAAAAGTGTCAGCAAGTAAAAATGTTGGCTTTTGGCTGCTTTGATTAAATTTCGCAAACTGTTTTTGAATATTAAGGAGCGTCCGTTACCGGTTTGTTTTTTTTTTTTCTCTCGACGCTCTAGCCGTGACATCAGTCAAGCCGCTTCATTTGCATAACCCGAGACCTCTAAAAAATATATGGAGAAGCGGGCCTCATCACTATGCATCTTTATTAGAGACGACTGACCAATTCATCTTCCGCAGACACAAAACAAATTGTCACTCTGTGTTCAGAACGTGCCATCGCCGATACACCAGGGACCTGAAAAGAAACGGGATTAGCAGCGGAAAGTAATGATGATGCTTTTATCTCCTTTGGGTTCCCGGCTGTTTGTTTTATCTCCCCTCCGTTTTTTTACACGGATATTGTTACCGTTAGCAGCAATCTGCATTTTATTTATTGCAGTTATCTCTGTCTAACTGGCTGCAAAATAAAACGAGGCATACAATATTAAATGAGGCCTCATTTATTTGTGCTGATAACTTTTATTTAGATCTAGTAATGTTATATGGCTTCTCGAGAGGGTGCTGCGGAAAGGCTCTGGGAAACAGTCTAACTATAGACACAAGACAGCCCCTGGAAGACTTGTGGTGGATTACATGGACCAGCCAAGGTCATCACATGACCCTTCCAATAACATTAAGGCTAAAGTACAACTGAAAAGGTTAACTTTGTTTTAGATGGAGCAGAGAAAGGTTAATGTTTAAACATCTAGCAGAAATGTTGAGTCTTCCCACTCTGCCCAAAAATAAATTTAAATTGGCTGGGTTTTAACTCTACCAACTACCAACCAACTTTTTTTTTTTTTTAGCATGTGGTGCGGTGCACAAAAAATAAACACCAAGGTGAACCAAAAAAGTCCATGTGAACACACACACACAAAAAAGTGCACCAGGGTGTGTCGAGTGGTCCCCTCCCGAAAAAGAAGGACCTGTCTCTGACCTCCTGAGGCACAAGACTCTTTACGGGAGTAAGGCACACTCAAGTCCACCTTGCCAAAAGGCCTGGCGCACCCCATTACTCATGGTCAGCCGAAGCTGAACGATGAGTACTGGGTGGGAGGCCCTCCAGAAGAGAGACACTCCAAGGCAGGGGAAGAGGGAACCTGACGGCCATTCATCTGCCTGTAGACTTTAGGGTAGGCCTGAAAACTCCCATCCTACAATCCTCAGTGATAGGTGACACACAAAAGAAAATGAAAGTGACTGACATGGAGAAAAAATAAATAAAAGGTGCCAAAGTGCAATACTATCCCTAGGCCTTGCTGTTTGGTTAACAAAAACTACCGGCCCACGTTCCACCAAGACGCTCACCACATACATATGTCATGTTGCCTGATAACATTGAAATGGTGAATCCAGGTATAGGACATGTATACCTGGGATAGGGCAAACCTAACCCCAACTTGAAATTCAATACAAAGTGTACTTGTTTTTTGAGACATCTCCGGAGGTGCACAAAGGGTTAGTTAGATAAGATTGGTTTCCACCAATACTGGAATGGTGAATCCCAGATAGAGGACATGTTCATGCACATGGTGTCCTTTCTTTGCGGCCTAGAAGCTCCCAATCCCTGACCCATGCTGGTGGTCAATCAGGACCTGGAGCCAATGCATTCCAGTCTTCTATATAGTTTGATGAAGGTTATTCATGTAGGCTGAAGGCTACTTGTGAAACACAAACCTATCCCAGACTTGAAATTGTGTACAGTGTGTACTTCTTTTTTGAGATGTCTCAGTAGGTTCAAAACAGGAACATTAAAAAAGATTGGTTTCCACCAACATTGAAATGGTGAATCCAGGTAGAGGACATGTGCCTTCATGCAGTATTGTATGCACTTTTTTTTTTTAATGGCCTAAAAGCCCCCATTCCTTTACCCTTGCTGGGGGTCAGGTTTGACGTGGATCCAAAACATTCTAGTCTTTTATGTAGTTTGTTGAAGGTTAACTATACAGGCTAGGGGGTTATGGGGGAATGCAAACTTAACCCAAACTTGATATATGCAGTGAACCTGTTCCTTTCTGTGCGTCCTAGAAACCCCCAGTCCCTGACCCATGCTGGAGGTCAATCAGGACCTGGAGCCAAGGATTTATGCTCACAGGGGAAATTTGAGGGGTGGGGATTTGTGCTAGTAGAGATGATTGGGGGGATTTGTGCAAGGAGGGGAGATTATCGGGGGCGGGTAGGGTGGGATTTGTACTAGTAGGGATGATTGGGGGGATTTGTACTAGGAGGGGAGATTTTGGGGCAAGGAGAAGGGAAGGGGAGGGGGGGGTTATGCTCAGGGGGGAAATTTGAGGGGTAAGTGATTTGTGCTAGTAGTGATGATTGGGGGATTTGGGATTTGTGCTAGGAGGTAGTATTTGGGAAGGGAGAGGATTTGAGCTAGGAGCGGGGTTTGTACTGAGTGTGGGGACATTTTTTTTGGGGGGAGGGGGGGATTTTGGCTTGCAAAGGGAATTTATGGGGTAGGGGTGAAGATTAGTGCTCACATTTTTCGGGGAGGGGATTTTTGTTGACACATAATACTCATACATTTTGGGGGAGGGGAGGGGGTGCCCTTGAGCATCTTTGCCCTGGCTACTAGATGACCTTGCCCCGGCACTGTTTCAGAGCGGTGTCTTTTTCGGGACAGAATTGCTCGCAATACAGAACTCAGCCTCATGAAAATGCCGTGATTGGAGACCTGTGTGTTAGATCCAGGACTGAAGCTGAACTCTTATTATCTGAAGTTCTTAGTGAAGTGTTCCTGTTTCCGCACCACTAAACATTCTACCTCTTGTGTTTTCTCTTCTAGGAAATAATTGAATTCCCCATTCTGAAGTTAAATGGCAGAACAATGGAGATCGAGTCCACGTTTCATACGTATGTGCAGCCCGTGGTCCACCCCCAGCTCACTCCATTCTGTACTGAGGTAAGGAGACCGCTAATGAGTCCATATCCAGATTTATGTCTGTGGACATCTTCACTACGATGTTATGGGGGGGGGGGGGGGGTGTAACCAATAACAAAAAAAATGCGTATTTCATCCATCCTCTGTGTTTTTGTAATTTTTAAGAGAGTCTTAATAAATAGGTAAAGATATTAGAATTAATTTTCCTTCTCGTCCATTGAGGGACACAGGAAGTCATTACCTGTTATACTGCTGCCTACAGGAGACTAGGGCACCGGAAAACAAAAAAAAAAAATTAAAGTCGGTCCAGTATAACCCGTCCCACAAGGACTCTTTCTGGCACTTTTTGTTTACAAGTAAAAATCTGTATTTTTTGCTAGAAAATAACTTAGAATCCCCGAACATTCTATATATTTTTTTTTATAGCAGAGATCCTAGAGAATAAAATGGCGATTGTTGCAATTTTTTATATCACACTGTATTTGCGCAGCGGTTTTGCAAATGCATTTTTTTTTTTGTAAATAATACATTTTAATGAGTTAAAAAAAAAAACCATAATACATACCACGATTTTTCTGTAAAACGTGAAAAATTATGTTACGCTGAGTAAATAGATACCTAAAATGTCACACTTTAAAATTGCGCTTGCACAAACTATGATACTTAAAAATCTCCATAGGCAGCACTTTAAACTTTTTTTTACAGGTTACCAATTTAGGGTTACAAATGAGGTCTAGCGCTAGAATTATCCCTCTTGCTCTGATGTTTGCGGCGATACCTCCCGTGTGTTGTGAACACCGTATACACATGTGTGCACGACTTGCGTATGTGTTCGCTTGTGCATGGAGGGATGGGGACACTTTATGTTTAATGCTTTAATTTTTTTTTTTCTTATTTATTTATTTATTTATTTTTTTACACTGTCCCTCTATTTATTTATTTTTTTGTTCTTT
This sequence comes from Aquarana catesbeiana, assembly GCF_042186555.1. NCBI lineage: Eukaryota > Metazoa > Chordata > Amphibia > Anura > Ranidae > Aquarana > Aquarana catesbeiana. The sequence continues at coordinate 344,355,134 of NC_133330.1, forward strand.
TGTATCACTTTTATTCCTATTATAAGGAATCTAAACATGTTTTGTAATAGAAATAAGAGATGACAGGTCCCCTTTATAGAGAGATATGGGGTTAAAAAGACCCCAAATCTCTCCTTTATCTTTAAAAGCAAAAAAAATAAAAAATGTAATCTTTTTGCTTTAAAAAAAAAAAAAAAAAAAGTTTACTTTCACTTTGGACCAAAAGTGATGTCATGACATTGCTCAGATCCTTCAAGGCCATAGAGGTGATCAAAGACCATCCAGTCTTTGATTGCCTCCCTGAGCAGCCGACCACATCGTCGGATCGTTCCTCTGGATCGTTCCTCGGGATTGCCGGTTTGAACAGTAAGCCCGAGAAACACCGGCAAATGGCGGGGGTTTGAGGGGGGACGTCCCCTCCCGCCGCTGCTGAAAGCGTTTCAGTGGCTCATAAGCTGCTCAGAATGCATTCATGAGAAAGCCAGCCGCCAGCTGATAAAAAAAAATACTGGGGTTATGGCTGATAGCTTCAGCCATAACCCTGATAAACCACTTAAAAGTCGTAATGTATATATATGTATTGCGGTCTTGGAGTTCCAGGCTCCCCCCAAAAAAATACTGTAGCTGCTGACTGTTATTATAAGGACACTTACCTGTCCAGGGATCCAGTGATGTCCTCACCTGAGCCAATTCTTCAATTGTCTTCGAGGGCAAGCGCCGGCATTGTAAGTAAGGGAAATTGGCAGTGAAGCCTTGCAATTTTCTACTGCGAATGCGCAGATCTCGCTTTGTGAATCGTCCTGTAGTCTTCTGGGACCTATGATGTGTTCCTGTAGTCTTCTGGGACCTATGATGTGTTCCTGTAGTCTTCTGGGACTTATGATGTGTTCCTGTAGTCTTCTGGGACCTATGATGTGTTCCTGTAGTTTTCTGGGACCTATGATGATGGTCCTGTAGTCTTCTGGGACCTATGATATGGTCCTGTAGACTTCTGGGACCTATGATGTGTTCCTGTAGTCTTCTGGGACCTATGAGGTGTTCCTGTAGTTTTCTGGGACCTATGATGATGGTCCTGTAGTCTTCTGGGACCTATGATGTGGTCCTGTAGACTTCTGGGACCTATGATGTGGTCCAGTAGTCTTCTGGGACCTATGATGTGGTCCTGTAGTCTTCTGGGACCTATGATGTGTTCCTGTAGTCTTCTGGGACCTATGATGTGTTCCTGAAAGCTGTGAGGGTTGGGGCAGGGGCCAACTTTCCGTCTCAGATCGCCGTGGCACATCTGTCAAGAAGTGTGTGTGTGTGTGTGTGGGGGGGGGGGTACCCCCCTCCCAAAAAGTGCCAAATGTGGCAGTGGAAGGGGGGGGCATGGGGGTGCAATCAATCGTAACTTCCCCTTTTGGGTGAAGTTCTACTTTAAGTGGTGTCGTAGGCGGTTGGATGTCTGGCCTATTTCTTATCCTACAATCGGCTTGCCTAAGTCTTTTCATGGTGTTCTAAGAGGTTTTATGGCTAACCTTTGGTTACCTGGGTAGTGTTGCTACAAATGTAGTATTCTGGTTGTAGGAGAGGTTATCCTGGACTGTTTTTTTATGTGTTTTGTTTGCCAGTGTCCTGTCTTCCTGTAGGTGGTAGTATAACCTGATACACTAAATTGCCAAAATTATTGCATCCCAGTCTTAGTCCGTAGGGTTCAATATTGAGTTGGCTATAACAGCTTCAACTCTTCTGGGAAGGCTGTCCACAAGGTTTAGGAGGGTGTATATGGAAATGTTTGACCATTCTTCCAGAAGAGCATTTGTGAGGTCAGGCTGATGTTGGACGAGAAGGCCTGGCTCTCAGTCTCTGCTCTAATTCATCCCAAAGGTGTTCTATCGGGTTGAGGTCAGGACTCTGTGCAGGCCAGTCAAGTTCCTCCAAACCAAACTTGCTCATCCATGTCTTTATGGTCCTTGCTTTGTTCACTGGTCCAAATCATTTAGTGAAGGGGGGATTATGGGGAGGGGGGATTATGGTGGGGGGTGTTCTTTAGGGGTTGTGCTTGGCCCCTTAGTTCCAGTGAAGGGAACTCTTAAGGCGTCATCACACCAAGACATTTTGTTCAATTTCATGCTCCTAACTTTGTGGGAACAGTTTGGGGACGGCCCCTTCCTGTTCCAACATGACTGCCCACCAGTGCACAAAGCAAGATCCATAAAGACATGGATGAGCGAGTTTGGGGTGGAGGAACTGGACTGGCCTGCACAGAGTCCTGACCTCAACCCCATAGAACACCTTTGGGATGAATTAGAGCGGAGACTGCAAGCCAGGCCTTCTCGTCCAACATCAGTGCCTGACCTCACAAATGCTCTTCTGGAAGAATGGTGAAACATTCCCATAGACACCCTCCTAAACCCTGTGGACGGCCTTCCCAGAAGTGTTGAAGCTGTTATAGCTGCAAAGGGCGGAGCCAACTCAATATTGAACCCTCCGGACTAAGACTGGGATGTCATTAAAGTTCATGTGTGTGTAAAGGCAGGCGTCCCAATACTTTTGGTAATATAGTGTGTATTATGACTTCCTGTGTCCCTCAATGTGCTCACAGAAAAGGGTTTTATGGCGAGTACAAAAATCTCATTATATTTCTATGAATGGATCCCTCTGATATCAGATATTCCTCGGTGAACATTTGGTGTTTTTCCTGATGGAAGTCCTGGTGGGAAGACGGACATAATATTTCATCATTTCTCCTGTGAATCTCTCGGTGTAAATGAGCTCAGATAAGATAAACAGTTGTTTGTTGTAAGGCCGTGTATATCAGCGCTGTGTGACACCGAACATCGCCCGTCCACCGCCATAGGGAAAGGTCACTTCAGTCACGGTGTGATTGTTGGGATTATCCGGCTTGTTGATGGTGATATGAAAAGGTCAGGACACTTGTACTTACCAGGCGGCTGCTTGTATCCGTATGTAACCCGGCCTCACTCCTATACAAAGCTTCCGCCGCCTCCAATTTGTAGATGATGCTTTGTGTTCAGAGATCGGTGTCATGTCACCACGGATGTACATAGACAAGGAACATGCATGGTGGTGGGGTCTCCACATCAATGTCTGCTCATTGGAAAACTGCAAAACATGTACTCCTTAAATCAGTCCTGTTGTGAAACATACTAAACCAATCCTACTATACTACATACTATACCCTATACTATATTCTATACTGGTCCTACTATACCCTATACTATATTCTATACTGGTCCTACTATACCCTATACTATATTCTATACTGGTCCTACTATTCTACATTCTATATTAGTCCTACTATACCCTATACTACATTCTATACTAGTCCTACTATACCCTATACTATATTCTATACTGGTCCTACTATACCCTATACTATATTCTATACCGGTCCTACTATTCTACATTCTATACTAGTCCTACTATACCCTATACTACATTCTATACTAGTCCTACTATACCCTATACTATATTCTATACCCACCCTACTATACTATCTTCTATACTGGTCCTACTATACCCTATACTACATTCTATACTGGTCCTACTATACTACATTCTATACTGGTCCTACTATACTACATTCTATACCGGTCTTACTCTACTACATTCTATACTGGCCCTACTATACTCTATACTACATTCTATACCAGTCCTACTATACCCTATACTACATTCTATACCAGTCCTACTATACTATCTTCTATACCGGTCGTACTATACCCTATACTACATTCTATATTGGTCCTACTATACCCTATACTACATACTATACTGGTCCTACTATACCCTATACTACATTCTATACTGGTCCTACTATACTACATACTATACTGGTCCCACTATACCCTATACTACATACTATACTGGTCCTACTATACCCTATACTACATTCTATACCGGTCCTACTATATTACATTCTATACCGGCCCTACTATACTCTATACTACATTCTATACCCGCCCTACTATACTATCTTCTATACCGGTCCTACTATACCCTATACTACATACTATACTGGTCCTACTATACTACATTCTATACCAGTCCTACTATACCCTATACTACATTCTATACCGGTCCTACTATACTACATTCTATACCGGTCCTACTATATTATCTTCTATACCGGTCCTACTATACCCAATACTACATTCTATACCGGCCCTACTATACTCTATACTACATTCTATACTGGTCCTACTATACCCTATACTACATTCTATACCTGTCCTACTATACCCTATACTACATTCTATACTGGTCCTACTATACTACATACTATACCGGTCCTACTATACCCTATACTACATTCTATATTGGTCCTACTATACCCTATACTACATACTATACTGGTCCTACTATACCCTATACTACATTCTATACTGGTCCTACTATACTACATACTATACCGGTCCTACTATACCCTATACTATATTCTATACTGGTCCTACTATACCCTATACTACATTCTATACTGGTTCTACTATACTACATTCTATACCGGCCTTACTATTCTCTATACTACATACTATACTGGTCCTACTAATACTATACTACTCCTACTATACTACATTCTATACCGGCCCTACTATACTAAATACTATACCGGTCCTACTATACTACATTTTATACTGGTCCTACTATACTACATTCTATACCAGTCCTACTATACTCTATACTACATACTATACTGGTCCTACTATACTAAATACTACATTCTATACGGGTCCTACTATACCCTATACTACATTCTATACTGGTCCTACTATACTGGTCCTACTATACTATATACTATACTGGTCCTACTATACCCTATACTACATACTATACTGGTCCTACTATACCCTATACTACATTCTACACTGGTCCTACTATACTACATACTATACCGGTCCTACTATATCCTATACTACATTCTATATTGGTCCTACTATACCCTATACTACATACTATACTGGTCCTACTATACCCTATACTACATTCTATACTTTTCCTACTATACTACATACTATACCGGTCCTACTATATCCTATACTACATTCTATATTGGTCCTACTATACCCTATACTACATTCTATACTGGTTCTACTATACTACATTCTATACCGGCCCTACTATTCTCTATACTACATACTATACTGGTCCTACTAATACTATACTGGTCCTACTATACTACATACTATACTGGTCCTACTATACTACATTCTATACCGGCCCTACTATACTCTATACTACATTCTATACTGGTCCTACTATACTACATTCTATACTGGTCCTACTATACTACATACTATACCGGTCCTACTATACCCTATACTACATTCTATATTGGTCCTACTATACCCTATACTACATACTATACTGGTCCTACTATACCCTATACTACATTCTATACGGGTCCTACTATACTACATACTATACCGGTCCTACTATACCCTATACTACATTCTATATTGGTCCTACTATACCCTATACTACATTCTATACTGGTTCTACTATACTACATACTATACCGGTCCTACTATACCCTATACTACATACTATACTGGTCCTACTATACCCTATACTACATTCTATACTGGTCCTACTATACTACATACTATACCGGTCCTACTATATCCTATACTACATTCTATATTGGTCCTACTATACCCTATACTACATTCTATACTGGTTCTACTATACTACATACTATACCGGTCCTACTATACCCTATACTACATACTATACTGGTCCTACTATACCCTATACTACATTCTATACTGGTCCTACTATACTACATACTATACCGGTCCTACTATACCCAATACTACATTCTATACCGGCCCTACTATACTCTATACTACATTCTATACTGGTCCTACTATACCCTATACTACATTCTATACCTGTCCTACTATACCCTATACTACATTCTATACTGGTCCTACTATACTACATACTATACCGGTCCTACTATATCCTATACTACATTCTATATTGGTCCTACTATACCCTATACTACATTCTATACTGGTCCTACTATACCCTATACTACATTCTATACTGGTTCTACTATACTCTATACTACATTCTATACCGGTCTTACTATTCTCTATACTACATACTATACTGGTCCTACTAATACTATACTACTCCTACTATACTACATTCTATACCGGCCCCTACTATACTAAATGCTATACCGGTCCTACTATACTACATTCTATACCAGTCCTACTATACTCTATACTACATACTATACTGGTCCTACTATACTAAATACTACATTCTATACCAGTCCTACTATACCCTATACTACATTCTATACTGGTCCTACTATACTACATACTATACCGGTCCTACTATATCCTATACTACATTCTATATTGGTCCTACTATACCCTATACTACATACTATACTGGTCCTACTATACCCTATACTACATTCTATACTTTTCCTACTATACTACATACTATACCGGTCCTACTATATCCTATACTACATTCTATATTGGTCCTACTATACTACATTCTATACCGGCCCTACTATTCTCTATACTACATACTATACTGGTCCTACTAATACTATACTGGTCCTACTATACTACATACTATACTACTCCTACTATACTACATTCTATACCGGCCCTACTATACTCTATACTACATTCTATACTGGTCCTACTATACTACATTCTATACTGGTCCTACTATACTACATACTATACCGGTCCTACTATACCCTATACTACATTCTATATTGGTCCTACTATACCCTATACTACATACTATACTGGTCCTACTATACCCTATACTACATTCTATACGGGTCCTACTATACCCTATACTACATTCTATACTGGTTCTACTATACTACATACTATACCGGTCCTACTATACCCTATACTACATACTATACTGGTCCTACTATACCCTATACTACATTCTATACTGGTCCTACTATACTACATACTATACTGGTCCTACTATATCCTATACTACATTCTATATTGGTCCTACTATACCCTATACTACATTCTATACTGGTTCTACTATACTACATTCTATACCGGCCCTACTATTCTCTATACTACATACTATACTGGTCCTACTAATACTATACTGGTCCTACTATACTACATACTATACCGGCCTTACTATTCTCTATACTACATACTATACTGGTCCTACTAATACTATACTACTCCTACTATACTAAATACTATACCGGTCCTACTATACCCTATACTATATTCTATACCAGTCCTACTATACTCTATACTACATACTATACTGGTCCTACTATACTAAATACTACATTCTATACCGGTCCTACTATACCCTATACTACATTCTATACTGGTCCTACTATACTACATACTATACTGGTCCTACTATACTAAATACTACATACTATACTGGTCCTACTATACCCTATACTACATACTATACTTGTCCTACTATACCCTATACTACATTCTATACCGGCCCTACTATACTACATACTATACTGGTCCTACTATACTACATTCTATACTGGTCCTACTATACTACATTCTACACTGGTCCTACTATACTACGTACTATACCAGTTCTACTATACCCTATACTACATTCTATACTGGTCCTACTATACTACATACTATAAAATATAAAATTGTAAAAAATTAAGTTGTAAAAAAAAACAAAAAAAAAAACTTCTGGCACAGACCACATGTCATCAGTGCTCATCAGTGCTTCACATTGGTGCCACTGTCACATGACATTTAAAAAAAAAGTGTCGGTAATCGATATTGGCGAGTACTTGAAAAAAGTATCACTACTTGTGCAACCCTAATACTGAAGTTTGTCGACATTTCACGGGCGCACGCAAATTTATGGTTTGACATGTTTGGTATCTATTTACTCGGTGCAACCTCCTCTGTTTATATTTTACCCAAAAAGTGGGTCATTTATTGAGTTTTTGTGCCCCCTAAAATTTACTTTTAACATGTTTTTACTGAAATTTTGTTGTAATATTGTATAAAATTGGAACTACCACTATTTTATTCTCTCGGGTGTCTGATGTTTTATGTAATCTTCAGGTCTAAAACGATTTTTGAAACGTGTGTGTGCAAAGAAAAAAAACACGCAAAAAACGGCTCTGGCAGCGAAAGGGTTAAAGGATAAGTTCACCTTCAGGAATATGTCACATGTTCAACCCGTAAGCTTTGTTAGTTAAAGTGGAAGTCTGCGCTAAAACTAAAATCTCCGCATCTATAGACACCTGCGATCTAACACTAACCTATCTAGTCCTGTAAGGAAGAAATCACTATACATAAGTTTTTTGTAGCCGGGAAAATGCCAGAATGTTAAATTAACTCAAAAATATTCTTTTTTTTGAGTTATAACCCTTTAAGGGCTTTAGAAATGGCAGGAGGCGGGGCGGGGCTTATGGTCGTGTGACTGCAAGCAGTGATCGGGAGGTTTCCGTTAGTGCCAGTCACTGTGCCAGAAATACACAGGGCGTGCGCCCTCAGCACAGCTCTATTGGCGCTATTGCGCGCATATATAAGCGGTTGCTCGGCCCCAAGGCCCGGCCACCGAGAGACCACGTATTTGCGTGTGATCTGCGCCAACAGGTTAAGCAGACTGAGGATTATTATTTTTTAAAGTGGAGTTCCACACAAAAATGGAACTTCCGCTTTTCGGAACCCTCCCCCCCTCCGGTGTCACATTTGGCACCTTTCAGGGGGGAGGGGGGTGCAGATACCTGTCTAAGACAGGTATTTGCACCCATTTCCGGCATAGACTCCCATGGGAGTCTACGCCTCTTCCTGTCCCTCCGCGCTGTCTCCTGGGAAACACACAGCTCCCAGGAGAGAGCGGGGACCACTTACGATGCACAGCGCGACTCGCGCATGCGCAGTAGGGAACCAGGTTCACTTCCTGATTCCCTCACCTAGGATGGCGGTGGTAGCTGCCGAGAACCGAGCGGGTTCTTGGCGTCGCCTGCCGACATCGCTGGACCCTGGGACAGGTAAGTGGCCATTTATTAAAAGTCAGCAGCTGCAGTATTTGTAGCTGCTGGCTTTTAATATTTTTTTTTTTGCAGCTTGGGTGGACTCCCTCTTTAAGGTACTTCTATAGCGCCGCCCATTTACACAGCGCTTTACATATACATTGTACATTCACATCAGTCCCTACCCTCAAGGAGCTTAAAATCTAAGGTCCCCAACTCACATTCATATACTAGGGCCAATTTAGACAGAAGCCAATAAACCTCCCAGCATGTCTTTGTAGTGTGGGAGGAAACCGGAGTACCCGGAGGAAACCCAACACAGGCACAGGGAGAACATGCAAACTCCAGGCAGGTAGTGTCGTGGTTGGAATTCAAACCAGCAACCTTTCTTACTGCTAGGCGAGAGTGCTACCCACTACACCACTGTGCTGCCCACTACACCACTGTGCTACTCGCTACACCACTGTGCTACTCGCTACACCACTGTGCTACTCACTACACCACTGTGCTACCCACTACACCACTGTGCCGCCCACTACACCACTGTGCTACCCGCTACACCACTGTGCTACCCGCTACACCACTGTGCTACCCGCTACACCACTGTGCTACCCACTACACCACTGTGCCGCCCAGGATGTTGTAAGCAACAGTCAGTGTGGCTGCGGGGAATGCCTCGGCCTCTTATGATTGGTGGGGTGCCATGATTGCTTCCTGGTGGGAATAACGCAGGTGGGTTCTGACTGGGATCCTAACATGATCCCTATTTAGAACCTAAGAGCGATGGGGAAACTTTTACTTTTCTCTCATTGGGGTTGATTTTATAAAATTTGGAGAATGCTAAATTTGGTGCAGCTGTGCATGGTAGCCAATCGGCTTCCAACTTCAGCTTGTTCAATTAATCTTTGCCAAAAAAAAAAAACCTGGGAGCTGATTGGTTTCTTTTGCAGAGCTGCACTAGATTTTGCACTCTCCAGTAAATATCCCCCATCAATGTGTCAAACTGGAATGCCATTGGTGATAACCCTAAAATACATATATGCTAGAGAAGAATTTATGAAAAATTTTGGACGCAAAGGAAATTTTGCAAAAATGGTTTCGTTTTCCTGAGAGCTTTTGAGTTTATTTTAGGTAAGCTCAGCGTAAACTCCCCAGCATTGGTCGTGGGAACGGGTATTGTTGGAATGGATTTCATTGAGTGTCGAAAATGTTGTAAGCTTTGTCATCAATACATCTTTTCCTTCAGTGCGAGGCCTTCAAACAGTTAACATGATATACGTGTCACTGGTCTTCCTGAGCCTCTAGATTGCCAGCTTATGGCATTAGGCCGGCTTAGAGCCCCTGATCCCTTCCTCTCTACTCTTGGGCCGAATTGCTTTAAGAGGCAGTAAGGGGCTTTGTGGCAACACCTGCCCGAGTAAGTCCGAGATTTACTGCTTGCATTGTCTGGGAGGATGGCCGGGGCCGCGTTATCTGATAGAATGGTGGAGGAGAACGTTTATCCGCTGATAAAACTGCCTCATAAATCCCTTCCACTGACCACCGCACTAAAATCTGCTGATAGGTGACAGGGGACCTCAGCGGGTGACAAATTCCCCTCCCTCCCCGGGAGCTTGCGCTCTCTTCTGTCTCTTTTTCTCTTCTGTTTCTTTTTCTTCTTCTATACAAGTTTACAAAATCCACAAATACAAAATCCAGATAATTAGAGCGTTTCCAGACCACAGAAGATTTTTGTGTTTAGGTCTTAAACATGGAGGCATTTTTTTCCCAAAGCTTGGGAGATTCCTTCAACATTTTTCAAGTGCTCAGCAAGCGTTTCCTGAGAACATTCTCAGAACACCTGTGAAATACATTCAGACCAGAACCTACACCTGGTGTTAATTTTGGCAGCAAATTTCGATTTAGTTTGAGTCTTATGCCCCGTACACACGATCGGATTTTCCGACAACAAATGTTGGACGTGAGCTTGTTGGCGGAAAGTTCAATCGTGTGTATGCTCCATCGAACATTTGTTGTCGGACTTTCCGCCAACCAATGTTGGCTAGCAGGTTCTCAAATTTTCCGCCAACAAAACTTTGTTGTCAGACTTTCCAATTCGTGTGTACACAAGTCCGTCGCACAAAAGTCCACGCAATGCTCTGAATCAAGTCCGAGCCGGAAGCGCTCGGTCTTGTAAAACTAGCGTTCGTAATGGAGATATCACATGACTATAGAACTTCCTTTTTCTCGGCTCGCCGTACATCTTGTACATCACCACGTTCGTAATTTTTGGCCAATATTTGTGTGACCGTGTGTATGCAAGACAAGTTGGAGCCAACAACCTTCAAACAAAATTCCACGTTTTTTTTGTTGGAAAGTCCGATCGTGTGTACGGGGCATTAGTCTTAGGACTATAATGGCATTTTAGTTTTAGTCCCATTTTAGTCTTCTAGAATTGTTTTAGTTTGTTTAGTCATATTATTATTATTATTATTATTATACAGTATTTATATAGCGCCAACAGTTTACGTAGCGCTTTACAACTTGAGGGTAGACAGTACAAATACAATACACTTTAATACAGTAGGAATCAGAGGGCCCTGCTCCTTAGAGCTTACAATCTAAGAGGGAAGGTCAAGAGATACAAGAGGTAATAACTATGGGTGATGTGCTGATTGAGAAGATAAATGTACAGTTGTTAGGTGGGGGCCAGATAGGCTTCTCTGAAGAGATGAGTTTTCAGGGATCGTCTGAAAGTGGATAAAGTAGGAGAAAATCGGACGGATTGGGGTAGAGCATTCCAGAGGATGGGGGAGGCTCTGGAGAAGTCCTGAAGGCGAGCATGGGAGGAGGTGACAAGGGAGTTTGAGAGCAGGAGGTCTTGGGAGGAGAGAAGAGAACGATTAGGTTGGTATTTTGAGACTAGGTTAGAGATGTAGCTGGGGGCCAGGTTGTGGATGGCTTTGTAAGTTATAGTTAGTATCTTGAATTTAATTTGGTGACTGAGTGGCAGCCAATGGAGAGATTGGCAGAGAGGTGTGGCAGACGCTGAGCGGTTTGTGTGGTGGATGAGCCTGGCAGCAGCATTCATGATGGACTGAAGTGGGGAGGAGCCTATTTAGAGGTAAGCCAATGAGGAGGGAGTTGCAGTACTTGAGATAGGAGATGACCAGGGAGTGGATTAGAAGCTTTGTGGTGACATTGGTTAGGAAGGGGCGTATCTTGGAGATGTTGTGAAGACTGAGGCGGCAAGCTTTGGATAGTGATAGAATGTGGGGTCGAAAAGTTAGTTCAGAGTCCAGAATTACACCTAGGACCTTGGCGTGGGGAGATGGGTTGATAGTTGAGCCGTTGATCTTGACAGGGAAATCAGGGGAAGTGGCACCTGAGGGAGGAAATATCATGAGCTTGGTTTTGGATAGGTTGAGTTTGAGGAAGTGATGTGACATCCAGGCTGATATGTCTGCTAGTAAGTTGGTAATGCGTGAGGAGACAGATGGAGAGAGCTGGGGGGTGGAGAGATAGATTTGGGTGTCATCAGCGTAGAGATGATATTTAAAGCCATGGGAGGCAATCAACTGACCCAAGGAGGTGGTGTAGATTGAGAAAAGGAGGGGTCCAAGAACAGAACCTTGGGGGACCCCAACGGAAAAAGGAAGAGGAGAGGAGGAAGTAGAGTTGTAAGTGACACTGAAGGAGCGGTGGGATAGGTAGGATGAGAACCAGCGAAGAGTACAGTCACGGAGACCGAAGGAGTGGAGTTTTTTGAGGAGGAGGGGGTGGTCCACTGTGTCAAAGGCAGCAGAGAGATCCAGGAGAAGTAGTACAGAATAGTGTCCATTGGCTTTAGCCATTAGTAGATCATTTGAGAGTTTAAGGAGAGCAGTTTCCGTGGAGTGTTGGGGGGCGAAAACCGGACTGAAGGGGATCAAGAAGTTTATTCATGGTCAGATGGTCGCTTAGTCGGCTGTAGACCAGTCTTTCAAGAAGTTTGGAGGAGAAGGAGAGTAAGGAGATGGGACGTAAGTTGTTGAGATTGGTGGGATCCAGTGAGGGCTTTTTTAGTATGGGGATGACTAGCGCATGTTTTAGAGAGTTTGGGAAGATGCCACAAGAGAGGCAGAGGTTGAAAATGTGAGTTAGAGAGTTGCATATAGACAAACGCATTTTCGGATAGGAACTTTTTCCGACCGAAAAATAGAGAACCTGCTCTCAATCTTTTGCTGGTGGGTATTCCCCCAGCAAAAGTCTGATGGAGCATACACACGGTCGCAATTTGCGACCAAAAGCTCTCATTGGAGTTTTGCTGGCGGCATTTCCGATCGTGTGTATGGGGCATAAGTGATATTCCTCCCACTGACCACCAATGTAAGAGGCATTGTTCCCACTGACAACCAATGTAAGAGGCATTATTCCCACCGACCTCCAATGTAGGAGGCATTCTTCCCACTGATCACCACACTAGTGTACCATTAGTTGTTTATATAGCAAATATTGGCAGGGGTTCCCAAAGTCTGGAACCCCTTTAATGGTTTCTCCATGTTAAAAAATTTGAGAAAGGCTGTGATACTGTATATGCAATCTGACAGCATTACAGTAATAAATTGCGCGAGTTCCCTTCCCTATATAGTCAATTCAAATCTCCAGTACATTTTAGTCGACTAAAATGATTTTGGTCAACTAAAACTCATTTTAGTCATCTAATATTGAATGGGTGTAGTTAAATTGTAATGCATTATTTAAGTATTTCTCTGCAATTTTCCAAACTCATTATATACTGCTGGAGTGAAAAATGTAATATGTTATTATTTATGGTACTGAGGTATGAACATGCACTACAGACCAGTGTTCATTTTGACGTCAAATTTTCAATTTAGTTTTAGTCTTAATCTTGACTAAAATGGCATTTTTGTTTTAGTCTCATTTTAGTTTTTTGACTAAAATGCCATTTTAGTTTTGGTCGTATTTTAGTCGTATTTTAGTCATCTCAATTGTTTTGGTTTTAGTCATATTTTAGTCGACTGAAATGGTATTAAGTTAGTCGACTAAAATTTTTTAGTTGACTAAGTGAACACTGCCTACAACACTACTTTAACAGGAATCAAGTAAGCCTAAAAACACCAAAGCCTTACACGTGTCAAAATGTAAATCAGATGCTTTCAAATTCAAATGAAGTCATTTATTGGCTGCTGCAGTCATTTAAGGTTGGTTGAGGACCCTGGAACAACTTCTCTCACACACTTGGTTGTAAAAGCCCCAACTTTGTTTTATTTGTTGCTCCAATAATGAGGTTTGTGTTAGGGTAATATCTGTTGTTGTCCGGTAGGGGTGCTGGTGTTTTGTATCCATGCTGGCATGATGGTGGTCCTGAGGGACCTTCCACATGGGAAGTAATCTGAGGTAAAAGTGCACTGGGTAAGGTGGGGGTTGGTATTACTACTCTAGTGCGGAGGAGCCCAGGGCCTCCTGATTTGAAGGGTGCTACCTTGTCTGGCAGCAACGTGCTGGTGTATTTGGCTCATTTCTCTTCGGAGAAGTCTAGCACAGAGCTACAAGTCAAGTTTCAGTCGTCAGGGCTATCTATGTGTGTTATTGGCAGCCCTTAGTTGGGTACATGGGGTTTGGTGACTGTGTGGCTCCTGTCCTGTCGAGGACCACGTGGTGTAAAAACAGCCAAAATGGTCATTTGACAGACAGGCAAAGATCTGATCTTGTTTTATTGAAAGAGGTGATCTATCAAGCATGGAGTGAAGGGATATAAGGGCTCATTTACACTTGCCCCAACATGTGGTATTAAACACGCTTCTTTAAAGCACTCTGAATGCCAATCAAAGCTCCTGTCACTAAATAAAATGGTTCCTTACAGGTCACATGTTGTGTTTGCTTCCCTTCAAATGTTATACCCCATGGCATGTGGCTTTCTTGGTGCTTTAAAGCGTCTCCAAAGCCTTCATAGAAGTTTATGACAACGCTCGCTTTCAGCACCTTGAACCTTCTGAGAGGCTTTTATTCGGCTTTAGCTTCTTTGTTTTGGAGGTATTGCAAGTATGGGATATCCCAAAATGGAAAGACGTCATCAGCAGTCACTTCTGGTTCATGTGTATATACTCTGGGAGTGTCTGGTGCAGTCATCACATCTGGTGTGCAGGGTAGAGCAGCAGGAAGGTGAGCGGGGCATGGACTGGAGCTGAGCAACTAGCAGACGGCGCATGTGGTGTGCAACATGGGAACATCTTAGCATAAGGTGAATGGGACTGGAAAGTGAGGCCTAAGTGGCAGAGGAGCAGCAGAGCTGGGGGACTGGTACAGGAGAAACTAGCAGATATAACATGTGGTGTAGAGCATGGGGGCAACATAGCGGGAGGTGAGTGGGGACCAGAGAAAGGAGGAGGATCAGAAAAGCAGATGATCAGCAGAGCTGGGGGTTACTACTGAGTGAGGGATCAGCAGACCTGGGAGGTTACTACTGAGCGGGAGATCAGCAGAGCTTGGGGTTACTATTGAGCGGAGGATCAGCAGAGCTGGGGGTTACTACTGAGTGAGGGATCAGCAGAGCTGGGAGGTTGCTACTGAGCGGGAGATCAGCAGAGCTTGGGGTTACTATTGAGCGGAGGATCAGCAGAGCTGGGGGTTACTACTGAGTGAGGGATCAGCAGACCTGGGAGGTTACTACTGAGCGGGAGATCAGCAGAGCTTGGGGTTACTACTGAGCGGGAGATCAGCAGAGTTGGTGGTTAGTACTGAACAGGGGATCAGCTGAACTGGATTTTACTATTGAGCAGGGGATCAGCAGAGCTGGGGGTTACTACTGACCGGGGGATCAGAAAAAGGTGGGGCTACTATATTCCTGTGGTTCTGACATAATGCGCTTTGTTTCGTTACCACCTCACATGATTTTCATGCAGTAGAAGTGTTCATAAGTGGAACACAATATAGACCCTGTATTGGTCTAGCTCAGTGGTCTCCAAATGTTCTAAACAAACGGTAAGTTTACTCTCCTTCACATTTTAGGAGGACTGGACTGTGGCCATTGGAAGTAGAAAAGGTCCCGACGTCTGTGGGGAAAAAACAATGCCCCATCTTTGGTTGCAGTGGGAGGAATTGCACCCCTTCGTTGGTGTCATTGAAAGGAATTGTGTTCATTCAGAGGTGTCAATGGGAGAAATTGTGTCCCATCATTGGTGTCAATTTGGGGAATTGTGTCTTATTTTTGGTGTGTTTGGGAGAATTTGTTTCCCATTATTGCTGGGGTTACTAACGAGTGGGGCATCAGCAGAGCTTGGGGTACTACTGAGCTTGGGATCTGCTGAACGAGGGTACTAATAAGCTGCGGATCTGTTGAATGGGGATACTAATGAGCTGGAGATCTGCCGAATAGAGGTACTAATGAGTTGGGCTTCTACACAAATCAACACATACGGGGCATCTGCCAAGCTTTCTTATTTAAAGCTTCAAAAAAGCATCAACAAACCATGTTACCAAGCGGTAGGTGCTTTAATGTGTGTTAAAGTCGAAGCAATTGTAAATGAGCCCTAACTGTAGCCTGTTGGAGCCAGTCTGGTTTAGGTTTTTGTTCCCTGCCCCACCACAGTAGAAGGAACTGTAGAACCGTGGGGCTGTAGACAACATATGAACTCTTCATACATCAGCTGGCTCACCCGTCCTACCTTTTTAGATGTTCATTTGTACAAACTCTCATAAGCCTCGAACTGCAATTTATCCTGAGCTGGAAAGGTTAACGCCAATTATGCCACGTTCTGAATCTGCTTCTTAGGCCATGAAGTCAGCTGTGCGGCAGCATTGACACTTCACTCTTCTCCTCCTCTCACCTTCTGCATTACGTCTGCACTACTCATTAATGTAAACCACGCAGTGTAACCGCGGGTCCGTGACCTTGTGGATTCCATATCACAGCTGCTCTGCTACCTGTCCAAAACGGGAACTTCCTGTATTCACTGTTTGGTTCAGAGCCTGGAGAACACGTTCATGGTGTCAGTTACACCCCATAACTCCTGCTCATAAAATAACATTCTACTTAAAAGAGGGACTCCAGTTGTTGTAATGTTTTTTTAAGAAATTAAAAGTTTCTCCAAAATCCTTAAGTGTATTAAAGATAAGCCGCCTTGTTTCTCGCTCCTTGTCTTCTTGCCATAGAGCGTTGGACAAAGGTAGAGATCTATTTGGTGCTATGAAGTGCAGGTATGAGCCTCTGAAGGGGTGTCGTGATTTAGTCCAAGTTTCTTTCTTTGCCTGTTGGTGGCCTTTCATGGACCAGCTGTCCTCCACCATCAGAGAACAATGGTGTGGCCCCTAAAAGTCGCACATCTAGGTGTCCTTAAGTGTTGAGTAGAGTGGTAACCTCAGTCTGGACTCCAACCAGGCCACGCCCCCAACGTGTTTTACTCTGCCCCCCCCCCCGGAGTTTAGTCATTGGGTACCTCCACCATCACATCGCCAAGTCATAATCCCTGGTGGCCTGCAGAAGACACTGGAAAAGAGGAAATGTTGCCTGTTTCTCAATGGTGTCCCAAGCCCGTAGATGATACCTGTTCACAGTAGTCTGACATGGGGTGCCGTGACAAATTTACCTAGAAATTATGAGCTGCAAAATACTTATTTTCAGTATTGGTGCATCCCTAATAGACATACTAGAACTGATTAAGATCGGAGCCAATTCGTCTACCTCTACTAGCATGTCTGTGGAGTGTGGGAGGAAACTGGAGTGCCCGGAGGAAACCCACGCAGGCACAGGGAGAACATGCAAACTCCAGGCAGGTAGTGCCGTGGTTGGGATTCAAACCGGCGACCCTGATGCTGATAGGCGGAAGTGCTAACCATTACCGTGCTGCCCCTAAAATATATAATCAAACCGGTATATTATGCTTTACAGTGGCTGTTAGAAACAGGATTTTTTTTTTTGCTGATATTCCATTTGAATGTCGTGAATCCAATTCAGGTGTCATATACTCTTTTCAGATTGGCCCAGTATTTGGTGACACGTCCTAGCATTGCCCGTGACGGGCTCTTTCTTTTGGGGTAAATTTGTAGCTGGCAGCTGGTGCTTTTTGGAGTAAGCAGCATTCTTCATTCTTTATCAAAAATTTTCCATGACAAATAGTTTTTGTTATTAAGAAATGATTTGCTTCTGTCATACAAAAAAGAAAATTTCCCCTCATAGCACAACTGCTGTCAGTATGTATTGTAAATCTCAATAGATTCAGGACCTGTGACCCCAACACACGTCTTAAATTTTGTAATAACCAGAACCATGTTTCTGAATATTCCCTATAGCTAATGATATACAGTAGTGGTTGGATGTGTAAGTGGGATCTGACCATCTTAGGGATTTGCTTGCCACGGCTTCACAAAACATGGTTGCCATTGGGCAGTGAAGAAAGATGGGAGAAGCATGCTTCATATTCTTCCACCATTGACTTATTGGGGAATCAGTAGTGACTGGAAAGTTTAAGGCACCCCGTTGCTTTGCTGCCAAGAAACCTCAGCTAGTTCCACATAGACATCATTGACCAGTTTGGTGTGGAGGAGAATTGGAGTGTTCTGCACAGAGCCCTGACCTCAACCCTACTTGAACACCTTTGGGATGAATTGAAATGAGTCAGGTCTTCTCAACCAATATCTCCTTAAAGAAATGGTTTGACCAGTTTGGTGTGGAGGAACTGGAGTGTCCTTCACAGAGCTGTGACCTCAACCCTACTGAACAACTTTGGGATGAATTGAAATGAGTCAGGTCTTCTCAACCAATATCTCCATAAAGAAATGGTTTGACCAGTTTGGTGTGGAGGAACTGGAGTGTCCTTCTTCAAAGAGCTGTGACCTCAACCCTACTGAACAACTTTGGGAAGAATTGGAAACGCCAATTGTGAGCCAGATCTTCTCATCCAACATGAGTACTTGAGCTCACAAATGCTCTTGTTGACTAAACAGACACAAGTTCCATCACCCTTCATAATCTTGTGGAATCTTCTCCCAGAAAAGTGGAGGCTGTTATAGCCACATAGAGAGGGCAACACCACTTTAATGGCCAGGGTTTTTGGAATGGGGTTGCCAACAAGTTCATATAGGTGTTCACAAACATTTAGCCATGTGGTGTAGATCCGTGGAGTTATATTTGATTTCCATGATCCCATTGCTGGGATTTCATGCCACTTCATGTCCCTGTGACACCAGGGCAAGAAACAAGATGATTCATTGGCAATGGGGCAGGAAGACACAAGCTGTACCAATAACCTGGGAGCCTTGTGATACTAAAAACATGTGAGAGAGGTTGTCTTGTGGATCCCTCTCTCTGAGAAAGTCGACCAGGATGTTACTTGACATCTTGCTATTTTAGGCTAGAAAGGTCATTGTGCTACTTTGGAAGTCTCCGACTTCTGAAACCCTCAAATATTGGACATTCTTGAATAATCCTGTTTTGCCCTTGTACAAAGCGGCCTACAACAGCAAAGGATGTCTGGATAAAATTCAATAAAATGTGGTTTCCTGGCTGGAGTCCCATAGCTAAGGCCACAGCTAGTTGGGGTTACCTGGTCGAAATCTATCTCAGCAGACCCCTGCTCAGTTGTGTCTCCATTAGAATCTATAGATTGGGGCTGGTTGTCTCTTACGTTATTATTCCTAGAAAACACCCCCATACTAGTGAACTGCTGGGGGCTTCAATGGAACTACCCACTGTTGATGTGAAAAGCTCACCCATAATTTTCAAGATGTATGTTTCTGGAAAAGTGCCCTCTCGTATTCCTGTGGTTCTGACATAATGCACTTTTTTTTTTCGTTACCACCTCACATGATTTTCATGCAGTAGGAGTGTTCATAATTGGAACACAGTATAGACCCTGCGTTGGTCTAGTTCAGTGGTCTCTAAATGTTCGAAACAAAGGACAAGTTTACTCTCCTTCAGACCTTAGGAGGGCTGGACTGTGGCCATTGGAAGTAGAAAAAGTCCCGACGTCTGTGGAAAAAAAAACAATGCCCCATCTTTGGTTGCAGTGGGAGGAATTGCACCCTTTTGTTGGTGTCAGTGAAAGGAATTGTGTCCCATGATTGGTGTCATCAGAAGGAATTGTGTCCTATCAGTGGTGTCATTGGGAGAATCGGCTCCATCATTAGTGTCCAAAAATGGGACACAATTCCCAAAATTTTTTGTTTTGGAGAAATTGATTCCCATTATTGGTGTCATTGGGAGGAACTATGCCCCAGCGTTGGTATCATTGGGAGGATTTGTGCCCCTTCATTGTTAGTGGGTGGAATTATGCCTCAGTATTGGTATCAGTGCATGAAATAGTGCCTCAAGGGCCAGATAAAAGAAAGCAAAGTACTGCAATGTGGAGACCACTGGTCTAGATGACTGTAGGAGGGCTGAACTCTGGCCACTGGAAATAGAAAAGTTCACGATTTCTGTGTAAAAAAAACAATGCCCCATCTTTGGTGTCTGTGGAAGGAATTGTGCCACATCATTAGTGTTAGTGAGAAAAATTGCTTCCCATCATAGTTACATAGTAGGTGAGGTTAAAAAAAGACACAAGTCCATTAAGTCCAACCTCTGTGTGTGATTATATGTCAGTATTACATTGTATATCCCTGTATGTTGCGGTCATTCAGGTGATTATCTAATAGTTTCTTGAAGCTATCGATGCTCCCCGCTGAGACCACCGCCTGTGGAAGGGAATTCCACATCCTTGCTGCTCTTACAGTAAAGAACCCTCTACGTAGTTTAAGGTTAAACCTCTTTTCTTCTAATTTTAATGAGTGGCCACGAGTCTTGTTAAACTCCCTTCTGCAAAAAAGTTTTTTCCCTATTGTGGGGTCACCAGTCCGGTATTTGTATATTGTGGGGTCACCAGTCCGGTATTTATATATTGTGGGGTCACCAGTCCGGTATTTATATATTGTGGGGTCACCAGTCCGGTATTTGTATATTGTGGGGTCACCAGTCCGGTATTTGTATATTGTGGGGTCACCAGTCCGGTATTTGTATATTGTGGGGTCACCAGTCCGGTATTTATTAATTGAAATCATATCCCCTCTCAAGCGTCTCTTCTCCAGAGAGAATAAGTTCAGAGCTCACAACCTTTCCTCATAACTAAGATCCTCCAGACCCTTTATTAGCTTTGTTGCCCTTCTTTGTACTCGCTCCATTTCCAGTACATCCTTCCTGAGGACTGGTGCCCAGAACTGGACAGCATACTCCAGGTGCGGCCGGACCAGAGTCTTGTAGAGCGAGAGAATTATCGTTTTGTCCATGTCATTGGGCACCATCATTGGTGTTATTGGTAGAAATCGTGCCCCATCATTGGGAGAAACTGTGCCTCATCATTAATGTCTTTGGGAGGAATTGTACCCCATGGTTGGTGTCATTGTGAGAAATTGTGCCCCATCATTGGTGTAATTGGGAGGAATTGTGCCCTATTGTTGGTGTCATTGGGAGGAATTGTGCCCATTCCTTGTTGTCAGTGGGGGGAATTATACCCCATTGTTGGTGTCATTGGGGAAAAATTATGCCCCATCACTGGTGTCTTTGGAAGGAATTGTGCCCAATTGTTGGTGTCATTGAGAGGAATTGTGCCCATTCCTTGTTGTCAGTGGGGGGAATTATACCCCATTGTTGGTGTCATTGGGGAAAAATTATGCCCCATCACTGGTGTCTTTGGAAGGAATTGTGCCCAATTGTTGGTGTCATTGAGAGGAATTGTGCCTCTTTATTGTTGTCAGTGAGGGGGAATTATGCCGCATTATTGGTATCGGTGGACAAAATGGTACCACAAGGGCCAGATAAAACAAAGGGCTGCAGTTTGTTGACAACTGGTCTGGAGGACACAGGACCTTAGATCATGGAGCGTAGGGGAAAGGATTCTGCCAGGACCAGTCTAGCAGCATGGCGGATCGGATGGGTAAACCCCGCCAGATTTTAACAGGCAATTAACCCTTTCAGTGTAGGCTCAGCCCCACCGCAAAGGGAAAATTTCCAAGTTTCCCAGAGTTGGGCTTTAAAGGTGACAGCTGGTGATATTCTCCACCTTCATTACTGGAAAAGTAATTCGCTGTGTGTGTGGAGAAGGATTGAACTTTTCATCCAACATTTTCAGTCCCAACATTTTATATACTGATTTATGAAGGTTATTGATAGCCCGTTTATATAAGCAGATATATATTATAGGTTTATTGGCTCGGCATGTTTAGGTAGCAAACAGTTTAAAAACCAGCGCTGTGCCGCTGCAGACATCCGCGAGGCGTGCAGATGTTTGACCATAAAAATTTAGAGAAGATCTGAAATCTGTCCATAAAACGGCGTGATAAAACTTTGTCTGACGCAGCCACATCCGGCCTCCAGGTGACTGTTTCAGATATCAGACTGAGTTCAGACTTCTGGGTGCGGACTGAAAACCGGTTGGCTTAACCGGCGCTCCCACCCCGAATCTGCGCTGATTTTTACAGCGGCAAACCTGCTTTCCTTTATGTTCCACATTTAATGACTTAATGAACTGCAAAAGAAAATCCTGGAGCGTCCTCTCTTGTTTTAATTAACATTTCTCCCTGAAAGGTATTTATTACCATTCCTCGTTAGTCATTAGCAGAAAATAAGTTTGCCCTTAAGTCTGAGTTGTGGAATTCATTCCAATTAATTAAACCTGCATTGTGAGTTAATAAACGGACTGCGAGGTGGGGAAAGGGGGTGAGGACGATGCTGCTGGAGAACCAACGAACTTGTATGTTGCTGAGATGGCAGGAGATTAATCTTCGACATGGACTGTGGGGTCTTCCACCCTGGCGAGGATGGAGCCTTGCGTCTGGAGGAATGGGGCTGTATTTGTCTGGCCAGAAGTTTGGCTGGTGCAAGGAGCTCCTGATGATGGCCCTCGGTCACGTCACATTGCTTTTCTTGCGCTTTTGGGCGGGCCATTTGGCTAGCTCAGACCAATTTTTATACTGGCCGAAAGGACTGCCTAGTAGTGTATTGCACACGGGAACCCAACGTGTTTCAATTTTTTCTTTGCAAATCTTCTTCAAGAGTTAACATCTCAAATGTGTCACCACTAAACATAAGCCAGAGACCTTAAAATGGATACCATCTCCTCAGACCTCTAGACCGCAGGGGGGCCCACAGGGACAGTGAATACGCACACAAGGGACCACAGGGATGTCCACGACCCATGCCAGAGGCAACCACCCTGGGCAAAAACATAAAACTTTATGATCCAGCATCAAAATGGCAATACATGTATGAGCTATCATAGACACTTCAGGTGTATAGAGTACCTGCTCCCTCCCGACACGTTGTGGTTTCTCCTATTGGTTCATATATCCGTATTCAAGCCACCCGATGGGTCTATTATTTGCAGCAGTGTTACTTTGAGCACTAGGCGGGCAGCTCATGGTTACTGGAGGTTCTTCAAGAACACTTTGGATTGGAATCTGGAAATGTATGAAAAGAGCCCCACACCCAAGATACAAGTTCTAATATGCGGGGAATGCCACTAAAACAATCCTATATGTTCCATACAGTGAGGGGAAAAAGTATTTGATCAGCTGCTGATTTTGTACGTTTGCCCACTGACAAAGAAATGATCAGTCTATAATTTTAATGGTCGGTTTATTTTAAAAGTGAGAGACAGAATAACAACAAAAATATCCAGAAAAACACATTTCATAAAAGTTATAAATTGATTTGCATTTTAATGAGTGAAATAAGTATTTGACCCCTTCACAAACATGATTTAGTAGTTGGTGGAGAAACCCTTGTTGGCAATCACAGAGGTCAGATGTTTCTTGGAGTTGGCCTCCAGGTTTGCACACATCTCAGGAGGGATTTTGTCCTCTTTGCAGATCCTCTCCAAGTCATTAAGGTTTCCAGGCTGACGTTTGGTAACTCGACCTTCAGCTCCCTCCACATATTTTCTATGGGATTAAGATCTGGAGACTGGCTAGGCCACTCCAGGACATTAATGTGCTTCTTCTTGAGCCCCTCATTTGTTGCCTTCGCTGTGTGTTTTGGGTCATTGTCAGGCTGGAATAACAATCCATGACCCATTTTCAATGCCCTGGCTGAGGGAAGGAGGTTCTCTCCATGGATGGACATGGCCCCGTCCATCATCCCTTTGATGCGGTGAAGTTGTCCTGTCCCATTAGCAGAAAAACACCCCCAAAGCATAATGTCTCCACCTCCATGTATGACGGTGGGGGATGGTGTTCTTGGGCACATAGGCAGCATTCCTCCTCCTCCAAACACGGCGAGTTGAGAGCTTGATTTTGGTCTCGTCTGACCACAACACTTTCACCCAGTTCTCCTCTGAATCATTCAGATGTTCATTAGCAGACTTCAAATGGTCCTGTACATGTGCTTTCTTGAGCAGGGGGACCTTGTGGACACTGTAGGATTTCAGTCCTTCATGGTTTAGTGTGTTACTGATTGTTTTCTTGGTGACTATGGTCCCAGCTGAGATCATTGACAAGATTCTCCCGTGTAGTTCTGGGCTGATTCCTCACCGTTCTCATGATCATTGAACCTCCATGAGGTGAGACCTTGTATGGAGCCCCAGACCGAGGGAGATCGACAGTTATTTTGTGTTTGTTCAATATGCGAATAATCGCACCAACTGTTGTCACCCTCTCACCAAGTTGCTTGGCGATGGTCTTGTCGCCCATGCCAGCCTTGTGTAGGTCTACAATCTTCTCCCCGACATCCTTGTACAGCTCTTTGGTTTTGGCCATGGTGGAGAGATTGGAATCTGATTGATTGTTTCTGTGGACAGGTGTCTTTTATACAGGTAACAAGCTGAGATTAGGAGCACTCCCTTTAAGAGAGACAGAGAAAGGGAGAGAGAGAGAGAGAGAGAGCTCCTAATCTCAGCTCATTACCTGTATAGAAGACACCCGGGAGCCAGAAATCTTGCTGATTGATCGGGGATCAAAACTTATTTCGCTCATTAAAATGCAAATCAATTTATAACTTTTTTAAAATGCGTTTTTCTGGATGTTTTTGCTGTTATTCTGTCTCTTGCTGTTAAATTAAATCTACCATTAAAATTATAGACTGATCGTTTCTTTGTCAGTAGGCAAACATACAAAGTCAGCAGGAGATTAAATACTTTTTACCCTCACTGTATGTGTAGTCAATGCATTTCGGCAGGCAGGAGACACTTCCATCACCACTGATAATAATGTGATTATTCAATGCATTTGGAGGGGTCCTAAGTTGGTGTTGTCATCCAGTGAACTTCTCGGGTCACGAGATTCTCACTTTATCAGGGATATTGGTGTTATCCAATGTGTTTTGGGGGTTAGGAGAGGCCGCTTCATCAGGGATTTTGGTGTTGTTATCCAGTGTGTTTCAGGGGTACAAAAAGGCCCCTATATTATGGGTTTTGCTGTTATCCAGTATGTTTTGGGGGTCAGGAGTGGCCCCTTCATCAGGGATATTGGTGTTATCCAAAGTGTTTATGGTGCCAGGAGAGGCCCCTTTATCAAGGATATTGGTGTCCTGCAATGTGTTTTGGGGGTCAGGAGAGGCCCCCATATCAGGGATATTGGTGTTATCCAATGTGTTTTGGGGGTCAGGAGAGGCTATTGGTGTTATCCAGTGTGTTTTGGAGGGTAAGAAGAGGCCCCTATATCAGTGGTATTGGTGCTATCCAATGTGTTTCAGGGGTAAGGAGAGGCCCCTTCATCAGGGATTATGTGTTGTTGTTATCCAATGTGTTTTGGAGGTCAGGAGAGGCCCATTCATCAGGGGGATAGGTGTTATTCAATGTGTTTCGGGGGTTGGAGAGGCCCCTTCACCAGGGCTTTGGTGTTATCCAATGTGTTTGGGGATCGGGAGAGGCCCTTCATCAGGGATATTGATGTTGTTATCCAATGCGTTTTGGGGATCAGGAGAGGCCCCTTCATTTGGGAGATTAGTGTTATCCAGTGTGTTTTGGGGGTCAAGAGAGGCCTATATATCAAAGATATTGGTGTTATCCAGGGTGTTTCAGGGGTCAGAAGAGGCCCATTCATCAGGGGTATTGGTGTTATTCAATGTGTTTCGGGGGTAAGGAGAGGCCCCTTCATTAGAGGTATTGGTGTTATCCAATGTGTTTCGGGGGTAAGGAGAGGCCCCTTCATTAGGGTTATTGGTGTTATCCAGGGTGTTTCAGGGGTCAGAAGAGGCCCATTCATCAGGGGTGCTGTGTTATCCAATGTGTTTCGGGGGTAAGGAGAGGCCCCTTCATTAGGGGTATTGGTGTTATCCAATGTGTTTCGGGGGTAAGGAGAGGCCCCTTCATTAGGGGTATTGGTGTTATCCAGGGTGTTTCAGGGGTCAGAAGAGGCCCATTCATCAGGGATATTGGTGTTATCCAATGTGTTTCGGGGGTAGGGAGAGGCCCCTTCACCAGGGGGATTGGTGTGAATGTCCCTCAGCAGCTGGTTTTGACATCCACCTCACTCATCAGTAATGGCAGCTTCTTCCTTAGCAGTTTGTGTCATTTCATAAAATAATAGGTAACGTTTCGGCATGAAATGTCCCCATGCCGTGTCTTTGGAATTTTACTAATTCTGGTCCCTTTTCTTTTTGTTTGCAGCTCACGGGAATCATCCAGGAGATGGTGGATGGACAGCCAAATCTCAGCCAGGTTCTGGAGGTGAGTGTTGGGAACGGAGGAGCGGGGGGGGGGTCGGCCATATTGGATGCTGATTATTATGCAGTTGCATCGTTTAGACTTTCATTGGTACCTTCGCTGTGTCCTCCCGCAGGGGACAGAGCAGCCGTGTACAGGTCCTTCAGAGATAGGTTACATGAACCTTGTACCTCCCATGCAGGGCTGTCTTTAAAGGAGAAGTACAGCCAAAGCTCATCTGGCAGTGTGTCCTCAAGGGACAGCTGCTTTGGGCCCCACAACAATGACTGGGCCCTGGGCAGCTGCCCCTTTTGCCCTGCATTAAAGACAGCCCTGCTCCCATGTGTTGGGAAGAACTCAATTTCACTTGAGGGCCATTGTTTTTTGGGTGGAGTAAATTATTGGCTAGAAGATGGTGGGAAGGGATGGGGGAGGTCACATGACTTATTCCACCTCTTGTTGCTCTATACCTTCCATCTGCTGCAGATTGGCAGTTGATTGAGGGTTTCACAGTTGTTCTCCCCTCCAGTGTGGTTGTGTTATAATTTAATATATTGTTTCTATTCTTTGTTACTTGTAATAAATGAAACCGACCCCCCCCCCCCCCCAAATGGTGGTCTATAGAAGGAAAGTCGGCGTCTCACCGCAGTCTAACCTTGATAAAATGTGTAACGCGGTTATGTAGGGATGATGAGGGGACGCGAATGATCAATGCCCGCTGGTCAGTCCTCGATAATATCACAGTAAGTTATGATAACAGGCTGTGTTTGTGCCCGCAGGATTTCCAGGAGTCCTGTGACCTTCCTCGGTGTCGTCCCCCCCCCTCAGTAAACACGCACCAAATCTTGTTAATAATGGAGAGACTATAGGATGGGCCAGATAAGATCACAATTTTCTGCCTCCTCTGATTACATGTCCTTATCTGTGTGCCGAGCGGCATCTCCTCCAAAGCCAAAATCTGCACGTGACATTTCCTTTGTGTCTTCCAGAGCGTCGATGAGTGGATGGCCAAAGAGGGCCTCTTAGATCCCAGCGTCAAGTCTATCTTCGTCACCTGCGGAGACTGGGACTTGAAACTTATGTGAGTAGAAAGTGAGAGCGTGGTGTCCCCCCCCTCCCCCACAGAGCACTCAGCCAGTCACATCAGTGTCTGCACCGGAGGAGCTTACACTCTAATGTCTTCTCCCCCCACAGTCACACACTATTAGTATACATTTATATAGCTCTGACATATACCGCAGTGCTGTACAGAGATCACTGAGCCAATCACATCAGTCTCTGTACCGGAGGAGCTTACACTCTAATGTCCTCTCCCCCACAGTCACATCAGTCTCTGTACAGAGGAGCTTACACTCTAATGTCCCCTCCCCCACAGTCACATCAGTCTCTATACAGAGGAGCTTACACTCTAATGTCCCCTCCCCCCACAGTCACATCAGTCTCTGTACAGAGGAGCTTACACTCTAATGTCCCCTCCCCCCCACAGTCACATCAGTCTCTATACAGAGGAGCTTACACTCTAATGTCCCCTCCCCCCACAGTCACATCAGTCTCTGTACAGAGAAGCTTACACTCTAATGTCCCCTCCCCCCACAAGTCACATCAGTCTCTATACAGAGGAGCTTACACTCTAATGTCCCCTCCCCCACAGTCACATCAGTCTCTGTACAGAGGAGCTTACACTCTAATGTCCCCTCCCCCACAGTCACATCAGTCTCTGTACAGAGGAGCTTACACTCTAATGTCCCCTCCCCCCACAGTCACATCAGTCTCTATACAGAGGAGCTTACACTCTAATGTCCCCTCCCCCACAGTCACATCAGTCTCTGTACAGAGGAGCTTACACTCTAATGTCCCCTCCCCCCACAGTCACATCAGTCTCTGTACAGAGGAGCTTACACTCTAATGTCCCCTCCCCCCACAGTCACATGAGTCTCTATACAGAGGAGCTTACACTCTAATGTCCCCTCCCCCCACAGTCACATCAGTCTCTATACAGAGGAGCTTACACTCTAATGTCCCCTCCCCCCACAGTCACATCAGTCTCTATACAGAGGAGCTTACACTCTAATGTCCCCTCCCCCCACAGTCACATCAGTCTCTGTACAGAGGAGCTTACACTCTAATGTCCCTCCCCCCACAGTCACATCAGTCTCTATACAGAGGAGCTTACACTCTAATGTCCCCTCCCCCACAGTCACATCAGTCTCTGTACAGAGGAGCTTACACTCTAATGTCCCCTCCCCCCACAGTCACATCAGTCTCTGTACAGAGGAGCTTACACTCTAATGTCCCCTCCCCCCCACAGTCACATCAGTCTCTATACAGAGGAGCTTACACTCTAATGTCCCCTCCCCCACAGTCACATCAGTCTCTGTACAGAGGAGCTTACACTCTAATGTCCCCTCCCCCCACAGTCACATCAGTCTCTGTACAGAGGAGCTTACACTCTAATGTCCCCTCCCCCACAGTCACATCAGTCTCTGTACAGAGGAGCTTACACTCTAATGTCCCCTCCCCCCCACAGTCACATCAGTCTCTATACAGAGGAGCTTACACTCTAATGTCCCCTCCCCCACAGTCACATCAGTCTCTGTACAGAGGAGCTTACACTCTAATGTCCCCTCCCCCCCACAGTCACATCAGTCTCTGTACAGAGGAGCTTACACTCTAATGTCCCCTCCCCCACAGTCACATCAGTCTCTGTACAGAGGAGCTTACACTCTAATGTCCCCTCCCCCCCACAGTCACATCAGTCTCTGTACAGAGGAGCTTACACTCTAATGTCCCTCCCCACAGTCACATCAGTCTCTGTACAGAGGAGCTTACACTCTAATGTCCCCTCCCCCACAGTCACATCAGTCTCTATACAGAGGAGCTTACACTCTAATGTCCCCTCCCCCACAGTCACATCAGTCTCTGTACAGAGGAGCTTACACTCTAATGTCCCCTCCCCCACAGTCACATCAGTCTCTGTACAGAGGAGCTTACACTCTAATGTCCCTCCCCCACAGTCACATCAGTCTCTATACAGAGGAGCTTACACTCTAATGTCCCCTCCCCACAGTCACATCAGTCTCTATACAGAGGAGCTTACACTCTAATGTCCCCTCCCCCACAGTCACATCAGTCTCTGTACAGAGGAGCTTACACTCTAATGTCCCCTCCCCCCACAGTCACATCAGTCTCTGTACAGAGGAGCTTACACTGTAATGTCTTCTTCCCCCCACAGTCACACACTATTATTATTATTATACATGTATATAGCTCTGACATATACCGCAGTGCTGTACAGAGATCACTGAGCCAGTCACATCAGTCTCTGTACCAGAGGAGCTTACACTCTAATGTCCCCTCCCCCGCAGTCACATCAGTCTCTATACACAGGAGCTTACACTCTAATGTCCCCTCCCCCACACATCAGTCTCTATACAGAGGAGCTTACACTCTAATGTCCCCTCCCCCACAGTCACATCAGTCTCTATACAGAGGAGCTTACACTCTAATGTCCCCTCCCCCACAGTCACATCAGTCTCTGTACAGAGGAGCTTACACTCTAATGTCCCCTCCCCCCACAGTCACATCAGTCTCTGTACAGAGGAGCTTACACTGTAATGTCTTCTTCCCCCCACAGTCACACACTATTATTATTATTATACATGTATATAGCTCTGACATATACCGCAGTGCTGTACAGAGATCACTGAGCCAGTCACATCAGTCTCTGTACCAGAGGAGCTTACACTCTAATGTCCCCTCCCCCCGCAGTCACATCAGTCTCTAGTACAGCAGGAGCTTACACTCTAATGTCCCCTCCCCCACAGTCACATCAGTCTCTGTACAGAGGAGCTTACACTCTAATGTCCCCTCCCCCACAGTCACATCAGTCTCTGTACAGAGGAGCTTACACTCTAATGTCCCCTCCCCCGCAGTCACATCAGTCTCTATACACAGGAGCTTACACTCTAATGT